>NW_009235231.1:9530-64107 GCF_000690835.1 Fulmarus glacialis
GTGCCGGAAGAAAGGCATTCCTCAATCAAAATACCTCAAGAAAGGCTTTGTAGACACCAGTGAGAAGATCTTGGACACTTATGGAAAGACTCCTCAGCACCAGAAGAGGCATGCATTGTCAGATGAAGCAAATAAGGAAAGAAACAAGTTTATTTTTCAGCTTTCTGGAGAGCAATGGACGGTAAATATAATGGAAAATATGTTTTTAACTTTAAAGAGTTCGGGTAGCTTAGCACTGTAACTTTTAATCCCCCAAAACCTTTTTTTTTTTTTTTTTTTATCAATGCATATGAAACTGGTACTTTTTCACAATGTTAGAAGTGACAAAAGCATTTCCTATCTTACTCTGAACTAGTGGTTTAGTTTTCAAATATGCTTATTTTAAATTCTCTTGATACATGTAATTTAGCCCTCTCAAAAATTTTGGTATAAGCAATCATTTTGCAATAAGGTACCCTTCTCTGAAATTCCCCAAGGGAAGGAAAGAGATGAAAATAATATTCAGCTTTGTTGGTTGTTGATGTCTTCTACTGCTCAGAGATCTGTTTTCTTGTGCTAATGGTGTGATAATATTTTTCTCAAGTTCTGTTCAGATCAAAACTAATATTAACATCAATGCACAATGATCTTGCTGAAAAAAGCACTTTCTAACTGAATTTGTGTTTGATGTGAAATAACAGTTTGGAAGTAAGCTCTGAATTAATGCTGTTTTGAAATTCAGCAAAAGGTGGATTAGAGTTGGTCTGAATTTTTCTAGAGTTGTTAAAGCTTTGACTGAAATGTATTTTGAATGTACTTTATTAATGAGAAAGTGAAATTAGAATTTTGACTTTTGTGTAGTTTACAATTATGAAATATATTTTTGAGATTTTAATTACAAAAAAATGCAAGTTAAAAAGTCAATCGATAAAGTAGCTAAATTTTACTAAATCAATTCTTTTGATTGTCCTGAAATGTAGCTTTGTCCCAGATTTGATCTTGAATATGAATATGAACTCTTTTTCAGCTTTCTTTTTTTTCTAGCTTTTTTTTTTTAGTTCTTTTCTGAATAAACATAAAATAGATGAAATTTCTGGAAAACAGAAAACCCTGGTTCCCATCCAGCTCTAGTAAGGAGACTATTGTTTCAACTGATGCCGATCATTCATGTGGTAGGATTTGTTGCTGGAGAACTCATCTTTCAAGAACCTTGGATATTGAAAAGGATGTTAAAGCTGTGTTCTCTTATAATGCACACTTTCCTGTGTTGTAAACTTTGTAGATACATTAGGAAAAAAAAAAAGAGATATTACAGCTCCTTAGACACCGATATAGTAGCAACTGCAAATATTTTCATTGCATCAGGGAGCAGAGAGCTGCATAACTAAACTTTCTGTTGCTTATTCTCTTTTGCCAAACTCTTAACATTTTGCTTTGTCACCATAAACAAGGCTTTACATGAGGAGGTAAAATCAAACATACATAATTTGCTCTGTTTTCCAGACCATTTCGTTTCAATTTGACGTGCTGAAAGATCACAAGTAAGAGATATCAGTGTATTGTCACGTACATTATGCCACCTTGAGCAGTACAGTCCTAATCACTATGAGCTTTGATTCTGTCTTCATATCATATGTTCACTGTGGCCATATCACACAGCCACTATGCATCATTGTCCAACTCTAGGCTGGTTAAAGTGGGATTTCTATTTCAACAAGATACTGTGACATAGTTCAGGTGTCTGCAGACAAAGATAAAATCAAAGCTGCTTTATTTAGAGAAGACCAATGCTCCTTCAAAATCAAAGAACATTATCAGTCTCTAACAGCTGAAAATTATTTTAAAAATGTGAAAATCCACTTGACAATGTTCTGAAAGAAGTGTGTTTCCCCTTATTGCAGAAATTTTGTAAAAATTATGTCGGTTATACAAATCACACCACTTATTTTGCTTTTTAAAATCTCAACTGCTGCTTCTAAACCAAAGACAGAATCAGACATGACACTCTCTTCCCCTATTACTCTCTCACAAAAAAATGCACTTAGGCAAAATGAATTTGCAGACTATACAGCCAAAGCTGCACAGGCTGGCAATTTGCATAGGAAAAGATCTGTGGACATGTGACAGTTTTCTCAGAGAAGCCTGTATGTTATGTAGCTGGGACCTGTGGCATCAATTGTGGTTTAGTTTTTATGATGTGTTTTGCACACAAATACATCTATGAGTTGAAAGTTTGGAAGAGTAAACACTCAGACACTAGAAGTCAGAGCTGGGATTGCCTGAGCAGTTTTACAGGCACATGACCAGCTTGGTGTGCTGTTGGCTGGTGACTTATCATTGGCAGCAGCAACCAGCACAGCCCTGTGAAGTGTCCATTTGGGAATTACCTGCTGAATCCTCTATTTCATTTGCTTTTAGCTGATAAGTATTTCTATTATGTTTCCCCTTTCCTCTCATCAACGGAGCAGTAATATATCCTCTAGACAGTTGATAGCTAAATCTGAGTAGGTTGCTGGTATGGCTTACCAATTTAATTTTGAGAACTGGGCTCGTTTCTGGGCTGCACCAGTTCTCTTTCTGAATGATGTGAAGTTAAGTATCCCCCAGCATAGGGATCTTTCAAGATCAAAGCAAGTGATCCACATCCTTCCCATAGGTCTCAATGTAAGGGCTCTCACTGGAAACTTCAGCAGCAAATGAACTGTCCACAAATCAACTAATGGTGTTATTTGCAATGTTGCAGTCAATTAGAATGGTAGCTTGTGTTGGGCACTAATCAGTGCCCAGGCTGTCTAGATGGTAAAAATGTAGACATGTTACAAAGATGCTATTGTCTCATGCTCCATATCCATACAGCATAACAGTGAATCTGGCTCACTGATTCTACATTTTTGAGTACGAGGTAAAAAATGGGTTTTGTAAAACACTGCATCTTATACTGGGATAGATGGACAATTATTTTGAAAATCACCTGTATAGTGCTCTTTTGAAAATCATCTCGAATTTCCTTCTGAGAAGGGAGAAAATCAGAGTAGATCACACATTTTGAATTCCTAATAAGAATTCCTTCCTTCAGGACCCCTGTGCTCCTTTTTTCCCACCTCTGAAATGCCATTGAAATGATAATGTATTTTCATGTAATTATGTAATGTATTACATTGTATAATTGATACATTGATAATGTATTTTCATGTAATTTCATGTAATTACATGTAAAGTAATTACTTTAACGTATCTGAGGAAAGATAAAGCTCATACAATGAATATTAGGTTAGACAAATAGGCACAGAGTACTAGCTAAAGAGAGTAGGGCTTGTTTTTACAGTATATGAATTCTGAGTAATTGTATTCTCTTTATGCAGATCCATAATTCCTTGTGGATCGTTAATTCTTACTAGTTATCATTCACTTTTAGGCTAATTGTTTGAGACATGCAATTTGAGCCTCTAGACATCTCAAGTCACAACAGTTTTCTAACAGTGTGGTCACACTAACAATGGAAATCTTCTGAACTACAACGCTGTAAGTAGGATTAATATCAAGCTTTATGCTTGAAGAACATATATGCAGTGAGTCCCTCTGAGTCCTCCTGTAACTTGGGTACTGGTTTGGCCATGCCTGCCCGGGGTGCTTAGCTTCTGGCTGTGGACAGTGGTTGATAACTGCAGTGATGAGATAGTTTTACCTTTGACTGTCAGAGCTCCACCTGGAAGAGGCTGTGTGACAACATCCTTAAGGTTCAGTGGTCCTTGCCTCCTCTTTTACATACCAACCAAATATTTATGACTCAAGGATTTACATCCCTGTGTGGTGCCTTTCTGCCAGCTGGGAACAGTAACGGATTAATATTTGTATTTAGGAAATAAAAGATCTTATAATAACAAATGGGCTAGTCTCATAGTCTGATGTTGTGAATGAAATCAGGCAGGCTTTTCTCTTCTCTTTATAAAAAATGGGCAGAACCCAGTTGTATTGCCCCAGCAGTGAGTCTCCTAAACCCTTCTGTGTTTGCAAAACCCTTGGGACTTAACAGCATGAGAACGGTACACAGTACTTGTGTACTGTGCCACAAGTAATTTGAGGTTCCCAAGGTATGTTTCAGAAAAACTTTTTATTTATCTGAGAGTTTTCCAGGCAAACCCACCAAGAAAAGGAGCTGTATAAAGACTTTGGACTCTTGAATTTATATTTGAATCAGTTGCCTAGGAGAGAATGATGGAGAGTTGATGAAACACTTAATTGAGATCCTTTGTACATGTAAACATGTATCTACTGAATTAAATTAGTTCTTCAGAGAAATAGCACTGCTATTAGACCAGAATGAAAACTGTGGCAAAATAATGCCATGAATATTCATATGATTTTTTCAACGAGTTCACTTTAACTCTGTTTTTCCCCTCTGAGTGTTTACTTTCTGCTTCTAACTAATAAATGTTTACTCTCTAGTGGATCAGTGAATTTTAAATGGTTTTCAGAAAATATTCAGGAAAAAAAAAATTTGAATTTGTGATATCAATATTGGCAAAGGAAAGGTGATGATGTTCACTCAAATACAGAGCAGGACTGTTCTTGTCTGTGCTGCTTTACCTAAGCAGAGGATCTGGATGCATACGTACTTTAAACAACTTTAATGTCAAATGTGCACAACAAGTAAATGAATGAGCGATTGTAAAATTCTTTACTCGTAAATCGTGACCTTCTTGCAACCCGTTTCTTCACAGAAAAAGGCAGCAAATTAATTACTATATTTGTATTTGTTGTCCCAGTTTTATCATCTAACATGCTGTGTATTATCACAGAGAACAGAGAATTTCCATTTGTTATTCTCAACTGTTAGTGACAGTGATGTATTTATTTGCCACAAAGGGTCAAGTAGAATTGCTGCATTGAATGGACAGCGAAAATCTCTCTCATGCTTATTTAACTTCCAGAGATTTTTGTCCCCCCAAAATGATAAAATTCCTGACCCAGTCAGGTAACACAGGTGGCCCTGAGACATACTAGCTTTGCAACTAGCTCCGATACTTTCTCAAAGATGAGGGAGATTTGCAGCCAAGGTTTTGGTTTGGCCCATGACAGATAAAACTACAGAGCTGGAAAAGAAACAGAATTGAAACTTCTCAGAGCTTTGATCATGGTTTCATTTCAGGCTCATGTCTAGCAGGCAAATTCTCTCCTAATTAGTAAACAGCATAATCAGCAATGGTTGTAGGTTTGCTATTTATTTCCTTTTAATACCATTTTTTCCCTCCCAAAAATCAAAGCAGTTTGAGGTATTGTTTTGCTGTTAAAGGCAAAAGACCAGCTGTCCTCCAAGTGTCAGTCTTCGTGGAGCAATTTATCAGCAGGCTGCCAGCTTTAGCGTGGAAGCAGAAGATTACAAAAGAACACAAGGGAATCAAAGAGTAAAGCAACACCAAGCTTGTGCAAATTTCAGTTCCCATTCCTATCTAGTTTGTAAATGAAGTAAAATATCACATCAATTCATGTTTCAGCAACACAAATAAAAAGTTTTGTAAAATGGAGAATGCTAAAAAAACACATTATAGCAAAGTATTTGTAAACTTACATTTGCAAATTGTAAATATGATTATAAGATATAAAGAAATAATCTCAATAAAGAAAAGTAAGTCAGGGCAATTGGTAGAAGAACGGAACCTCCTTCCATTCTTTTGAAGTCATGTCTGAATTTATTTCAGTTGCTGCACAAGAATACCTTGGTGCTTTAAACTACCCTTAATACAGAAGTAAAGATTTAAAAAAAATCTTTTTCACATTATTAATAAATAATTTTTAAGATATTTTGGTTTAATTTTTCTAAAATTATGAAGGACTTTGATCTTAATCTGTGAAAGTGCTTTGTGTGCTGCACTGTTTTCAATGTGTCAGGGAGAAGTTTGTGGGATACCCCCTTCAGCCTGGGAGAACAGCAAGGCTGTTGGCTTCACAGGGACGAGCATTCCCTTTTGCTTCCTGCTGTATCTGCCGGTAAGGAGCTGGAGGTGGTATGTTGTGACAACAAGGTGTAAAAAACCAGTAGGTCAGGAGAAAGATGAAGGCAGACCTGGACTGTGGAGAAATAGAGTGGCAAATGGTATCTTTACCCAGACATTTTTTTCCCTCCAGTATGACTATTCTGCGTCTGCCTTCTCTGTGAATCAAGGTTCTTCCCTACAGTGGCATCTATGACACTGCAGCTAAATGCTATCCCCTATGTGCTTCATTTTCAATCCTGTACAGGTGGGAAAGACAGTACTAATTGACTTTGCAGTTGGTATTTATCCTTTTATTTTGCTGCAGAAAAATGTGCAATACTGAAGGTAGAGGAATGGAAACCCACTCCAGAAAATTGGAGAGATTTCTCCCTGAGGCGTTTCAGGCATTTGATTTTTCAACTGCCATAAACTGGCAAATATAGAAGATGGATCACAATGCAATATACACCTATTGGGAAAATGAAGCAAGAAATGAAATGATCCATATCAAATATGGAAGGGCAGGTAGCAAGGTAGAACTAAATATATAGGCTAAGTGTCTGCATGTATAAATTTGAAAAGAACTGAAATTAGTTCTTTTCAAGCTGTTCAACAACCAAAGAACAGCTTATGACCAACAGTCCAGTATAACTTTAATTACAATTAGATACTTTAATTTAGCTAAGAGTTAAGTAGCACTATTCCTAGTTCAGAAGTTCAGAATTAATAAAAAACAATTAAAATGCATCACTCTTGTTAATCTCTTGGGGGATCTATGAAATCTAGAACAAAAAAAAAAAAAAGAAAAAGAAAAAGGTGGGCAATGTCCTCTGTATAAAAACCAGTAATTTCTACTGTGTCGTATTCTTCATGCAGAGGAAACAAATTTGGAAGTTATAAAGGAATTAAGGGCTGACACTTCAGTGTCAGTTAGTGATAGCACCTCATCCAGATTATTTATTCCAGATGTTACTAATGCACAGTGATATAAAAGCCAGGACAGACTGGTAAATTATGTTCTGCTTTAGAAAGTGGGGTTTAAATGATCTGACCTTCAACTTTATGAATTAATTTTTGTCTGTTTCAAGTTCAAGGAATTTGATGACATAATTCAAAGAAAGATGTGTACATCTGAATTGAATACCAATTAACTGAAGCAATTTTGTAAGAATTAAATGCTTTAAAACTTTTAGTTTCAGTAACTGTTATACATTGGAGATTTTGGACAAATAGAATAGTCTGAAAATTACTCAGAAGCAAATTTATTTGCTGTGTATTTCTAACAATACTAGAATTCTTAAAGAAAAAGATTCCACATGACTAAAGCAAAAATTAGTTGCAATTGTGGACTGATTTAAAAATTGAGTATTTTTATTCTTCCTAAAGAAATTTAGTAAAAATTTTCAAACATTGCTGAAATAACTTAAGAGGTAAGTCACTTATTTGAAAAAAAACTTTCAAAACGTGATATGTGTGTATCCTATGTGAAATGTTTCTGTCTCTTGGACAGTGTTCCATCTTGGCAAACAAATTTTGAAACTTTGCAGGTATTAAGAAAGTCGTCACACTTTTTTTTTTTTTGTGGCAAACCCTATTTAGATATTCTCCATACACCCACTCTTCTGTTCTGTGTTGCATTTTACTACATCTTGATGTGTGAACTAAAGCACTGAAATATGTTTTTAAAAAATCCTCCAGCTGGAAAAAAGAGAGAATATGGGAGACACCAAACAGGTTGAGTGCTTCAGGTAGGTTTCAGTTTTAGAGCAAAATGACCGCATTAGCAGTTAAAAAATGAATATGTGGTGACAGACAGCTGCAATGCTCTTCAAAAGCAAACAGCTCCTATGAGGGCTTGGCAAGCTGCTGTTCTACGTCAAGATAATTAAGGCAAAGTGTTGAGGTTTGGCTGTGGAATTTTTTCCCCCTGTGTTTAGAAACAAGGTAGAACAAAATTCTAACTTGATGCTTTCTATTTACCTGTTCTTATTTCATTTACAGGAATTCCCAGATTCTCTAAAAGAACAGCTCTATCTGAAAGAATGGCACGTGTACAGTACGTTGATACAAACCATTCCAGCCTACATTGCATTATTTCAAGATCTGAGAGTACTGGAGTTGTCAAAAAATCAAATCAACCATCTCCCAGTGGAAATTGGTAAGTTCATTCAAGATATTCAGCTATTATTCATACTTATGCCATTTAACTATTTTGCAGGCAAATGAGCATCCATGGATATTCTTACTCATTTGCTGATAACTGTCTTCTTGCTTGTTTCCAGTGAACAGTCCCCTCTAAATTTTTACAGCTCTCTTGCTGTAATTATACTTGCCGAATTGTATGCAATACCATGTGCGTAGTATGGCTCAAACATGGGAAAAAAACTGACACATTTTTGTTATCTAACTCTAAGGCAGTTTTTGCTTGTATTCAAGTAGACGGAGAGTTTTTCCTGAGAACAGGTGGTGTTTTATGTTCCTTACAAGTTAAGAAAAATAGAAGTATTGGAGAATTGTAAACCTCAAACAAGATGAATTGAAACATATGATTGCGGTAAAAAGAAATAAAAAATATAATGTTCCATAAAATCCGTCTTTTGAATTTTATGAGTTCAGTAATGATCCCCATTTAATAAAGTGGTATATCCAACATGACAACAGGGTTTTTAGAGAAACAAATTCTTAACGTTTACATACTTTGGCCTTTGCTGTTTTAATAACAAGAATTTTGCTACATAATAACAAGAATTTCAGTGTTTGGCTCTCCTGTGTTTTCTGATCTTACAATATAAAAAGCTTGTTTGAAAGACTGTAATGATTTGAGAGGGATTTACTGCTCTTACAAAGAAGAGTGTTGCTGTAACTGGTGGTATCTTTGAGAACTGAAGAAGGTGGGTCTATGAGGCCCCTGTAGTCCAGTCCATGCACCCAGGTGTACTAATACCTCAGCCTTTATTTTTGAATGCAGTAGTCCTAAGCTTTCCCCATGACTGGTATTCCTCATATACACTAAGAACTAACAACTTCTAAAAAAAAGATAAAGACTAAACCCTCCACCTCCATAGTTATCATAGATTTAACTAAGAAAAACAGGAAGAGTAGAAAGCATCCTGAAACACAGAAATCAGTGCTAGACTTTTCTACTCTTTTCTATTCTTTTTCTACTCTATTAGTAGAGTAACACTAATGTTTTTGATTTATTTACTAACATTATATTTTACACAAAAAATTTTCCACTGACATCAGGATATATTTTATAATTTCAACCTGGCAGCTAAATACACTAACAAATCACAAACAGGACACAAGCAGGAGATAATGGACATAAAATAAACACTAACTGTTTTGTCAGCACTTTGACCATGGAACTTAGATAGGTCAGTGAGTTTAATGGACAAACACCTTCTACCAGGTGGTGTGCAAGAAAGGGGAAAGGACATAGTTGCCTTCCAGAGGCTACCCTAAAACATTAAACATAAGGTTTTAAGAGGTCAACAATCCAGGCAGGTAAAGGCTAAGGAAGTTTTTTCTTTCTTCTTGTAATATTGTGCACCATTAATGAAAATGATTCCCAAGAAAAAGTGATTATGAATGTTAATAACGTCTGTTTCCAGAATAAAGGCATAAAACCAGATCATTCCAGCATAACCAATTCTCTGTAGAGGGTTTTGTAGAGGCCATATCAGACCTTTTTTGGGAAACAAAGAAGAAAGTGTCAAATGTTTCTAGTAGCAATCACTGTTCTTTCAATTGTGTTAAAATGACGTGATTTCTGCTCATCAGTAGCTTTCATGTTATTCCCATTTATTCACTCTCCCTCTAATATGCTCATCCTTCCCTATACCCAAGGCTTTGCTTTCTTCCTTTCAATGATTTTGTTGCTGCTTTTTTATGTAAATGTTTGACTGGAAGGGCCAGTGAATATTAGAAAACTGTTTGCTGTACGTCCTGCCTCAGACACAAAGTTATAGCACTCACTGTCCTCCTCTTAACAGTGAACTCTTGTTCAGAAATTTGTTTTTCAAGATTTCATTAAACGAGAGCTGGCATGACTGTACTAAATATTCATCTGGAGAAACCTGGATTTGAACCTTCCTCTTGAGACACTGCATAACCAAATTAACAAATTTGGTTAGCTGTAGATGCTATTTATACAATAGTTCTACATCACAGCAGTAATTCTAGCCTATCCAGGCAAAGACACACCGATGTATTTTAAAATACATTCACCAATGTAATTTAAAAAGAAATAATACAAAAGAGCCATTCCAGGACTGTGCAACTGAACTGTTCAGCACTTTTTTGCCAAAACTGCCTAATGATTTTCAGTCTTAGTGCATGTCCTGTGTAGATAGACCACCTATTAGTAAAGCAATGGAGCTGCCATTGTTGTTATGGCATAAATTACAGAGAAGTTTTTACCTCAATTTATATAATGCTCTCTTTGTTGACATGTAAGGTGGTGTGTTTGCAAATGGCTATGTTTTTATTTCATGTACTACGTATGCATACAGACATAGACACCAGTATGTATTGGAAATGTTTGTTATTTTAATAAGACATTATTATGAAAGGTCTTGGATATTTGAAGTTTTTGGATGCTGCTTCAAAATGAAACCTTTCATACTTTAGTCATCTAGCTGCTAAATTATCACAGGGAAAACAATTGATGTGGATTTGGTTTGGGAGCTTTATCTAAGAAAAGAGTGAGACTGGGTGCTAAATCAGAAGGTAAGGTCTCTGGAAAGGTTAAGTGCTAAGGTATTCATCATTTTGTGTTCTGTTTACAAAACAGCAGCAAGTAGGTAAATATCACAGCTAAAACATACTTGAGGGTAATGACAGATGGTTGAAGTTGGCAGTGACACGCATGCTGTTGAGTCTTTAATCTTCAGACAGAATTGAAGCCAGATTTAGACCAACAAATCATCCAGCAGAAGTTAAACTGGTGTGCCATGTTCGGACTACTTTTGATTCTCACAAGGAGGCTTTAAAGGTGTGAGAGAACAGGAGATGATAAGAATGTTTTCAGTGAAAAGAAGTATTGCTGCAGTAGCAGTCTCTGGACTAAAATATCTGCAGGAACTGAAGTTCATGTTCCTGTTTTACCTGATTTAGAAGGGAATGCTTTACTCTGAATCAGAGAGAAGACAGACTTGAATTCATTCTTAGATATTTCAAATCACGCTTTTAGCTGTAATCCCCTATGCACTTGAGCAGATCAAATTTGCATCAGAAGACAGATGAGAATATTTTTGATTTGATTCTTTTTGTAGAATAGAAAATATTTTCATGGGAAGCAAGTAAACAAAAAAGGAGAAAACTGAAAAATAGAGTTGTTGTTTGTCTCAATGTTGTCAGGTCTGGTTTTCCCAGGAATAACAGAAAAAATCATGAGCAGGGTGTAGTCGGGGCATTTTCTTTGGCAATGGCTTCTGGGTGAGTTTGCAGTTCTGGCTCTGACTGCATGGCTGCAGTGCAGTTGCTCTATATCAGTTAGTGCTAGTACATTAGTAATTGCTATAATTGAAAATATCCAATAGAATATATTCCCATATTCACATAGGAAGTAGTGAACTGCATTTTCATGTGATCCCAAAGCTTTTGTGCTGGGATGGGATAGTGAGGTTATATCAGGGTTTTTTGTCTCACAAATTATTCATGAAACATCTCAAAGAGCTGTTAATAAAAATCTTTGTACCTCATTATGTTCTCTCACATTTTTGACATGCCAAATATTTAAGAGGAGAAATAACTGTGCTTTTGGGACATATTTTAATAAGAAATCACAGGGATTTTTTGGTCTTGTACCTACCTCACAGTATAAAATTTCATTTGTGCATAACATTAATCCAATTTCCTAGAACTCAGAGGGGAAAACTGTAAGTAATACAGTTTTAAATGACTTTGAGATACCTAAAATAGCTTTTTCTATTAATAAGATTCCCAGTGTGCTGATGTGTGAGTTTCCAAGAAGAAAATATTGTCAGTTTAAATGCAGCCTAGTTCTGAGGAGTTGCAGACTTATCTCTTACCCTTCCCATTTATTCAGTATTGGATATTATCAGTCCAACAGCTCAGTCTTGTGTACAGCTGAGGAAAATTTTGTTTATATTCCCCATTTGAAGGGGAAGTATTAAACACCTCTGCTGCAAGCTGATTGTTTTTAGGAGGATGCCAGTTGCTTTAAGGCTAGCTGCTCAAATGATCGCTTGCTCATACTGGAACAGCTGGTGAACTCCTCAACATTTAACCCTTGGTTAATGCATCACAAAAGTGTACTTTTCATTGGACCAACTAGAGAGGAAAGAATCTTTTTTATTCATCTGCTTAAGCTATCAAAAATGGGAATATTATACTAAAATGTAATACAAACATACTGCTCTAACAAATTTCAATATCATTGGATCTCGCAAAGGCCAGTACTTTATTAAGCTGAATTTCTTGAAAGGATTTTAAATAGTGCCATTGGGTACTGAGTTCAGTGTAAACACTGCCATGGAAACTACTCATTACATAAATTATTTTTGCCAAAAGATTCCTATCTATTAAGTTTGTCATATTGCTTTATGTAACTACATTATATATAACAATGCTCTACACAGAGCAGATTGATATTAGCAAACTCTGTGATTTATTTCGCAGTCTTCACTTGGGTCACAGTGAGAATGTTGGAGGTTGTGCACACCATTCTGGTTATGATGGAAAAGTTTTATCCAAGAAGAAGCTTTTTCAGTTTCCAAGGTGATCAAAATGTATTGTTCTACCCTTCCCAAACAGTTTACTCCATGTTTATTTCTGATGCTCAGAACGTGTTTTCCAGCCTGGAGACTGAGTTTATACTCTACTTTGCCCTTGGGAGATATAACTTTTTCTGGGGATCCCCAGGGAGATCATAGTCCATGTTTCAGCTTATTTGCTCACATGGAAAAAGGAAGTCACATACCTTTCTGTAGAATTTCTGATCTACAAAATATCTTCAGTTCAGCTCATTGCATTTTTGTTTTCACTAATTTCCTTTTTAGGTCTTTCAGTAGACCGTCACCCTACATATTTTTCCCCGAAGGTATCTTTCTCTACCATTCAGCCCACAAGAATTTCCTCATGTTTTTCTACCTCTATTTTGCTACAAGAAAACCTTTTTTTCCCCCTTACATTTTACTAATACTTTTCTGACCACAGACTGAGATCCCAAACTTTGTCCTTTTTATTTTTTGTTTGTAGTAGTCACTTGTAATTTCTCTCAGCATGTTTAAATTTTTTCCGTTGAACACATGAACGTTGAATAAAGAATGAAATTTTACTAGTCTGCAACTCCTCATAACTAAGCTGCATTTAAACCGACAATATTTTCTTCTTAGAAACTCACAAAATCTGTTACTGTGCTACAGCTTTAAAAGGCCCTAGTGGCTAAGGGTTTTGCAACTTTGTTATGCAAAAACAGTTCAAGAACTTTTCACCCCTCCCTTGCTTGGATGCTTTTGAGCAGAAGTTAAAAAAAAAAAAAAGGATGTTTTAACTGTTACCTGTAAGCTTGAACATCGATATCTCCTTTCAGATAAATCAAAGGCAATGTCACTGATTCAGCAGAGAAGACTGGAAATAGGAGACTGTTTGTCCTGGCCTATAGGAAGCTGCTATCAGATCATTGCAGAACAATGCAAAAACTTGTGTTGTGTTTTACTCCAGTTTATACAAGTGGATCCGCATTTGCATTGAATGGGATCCTTAGATAATAAGATCTCTCTGTAACCTCATCTGTATTTTGTCTCCAACACCTTGTTAGGAGCACTAATGTACGCTTGTCTAAAAGGTGAAGTTGAATTACCATTACTGTTATGCTGCATTGCCCATCAGAAATTATAGACTTTAATTACTGGTTTAATTTTTTAAAATAATGAATTAAAAATTTAAACTGGGAATAAACGATATCTTAGACAACAACCATGACATTGCAGCTCCCACTTAAAAATAAAATATTCTTAATTGTGAAACTGCCAGGGAAGCCATGGAATTCATTACTGCTTTTACTGCTTCTCCTTGGAAAACACAGAGATGTTAGCTGTTTAATTCCCTAATTTGCATTTTTTATAGAACTGAAAATTCAGTGCCATTAAGCATCGTTAACAACAGTGGTGTAGCAACGACGATTTTATTGTTACCACTTTGAATTGAGAAGTTGTGCTTGAGTATTATTTGAATGTATAGGTGGCAGGTGTGGTGGTCAAATCCTGCTCTACATTTGTGCAGCTGTGAAGGGGGTGTCATCTCCTCTGTCCCTCCTAAGGCTGCCTCAATAGCTGTATTGCATGCTCATTAAGCTTGGTGGTGGCTGGGTACCATACCTAAGAGAGTGGAGAACTTCTGCACTAAGAAGGTATAAATAAGCCCCTAAATACAGATTACAGTGTAGTGAAAGTCGTTCATACTGCCTTACCACCCTCCTCATCCCCCCACAGTCCCCCAGTTGTTACTGCAATAAACTCCAAATGTGGGTGAGAATGGCTGCAATCTTACGGACAATGCCTATGGCGTCTGATGGTTATTTAGGGATTCATTGCCCCCCAATTTTATACTCCTTCAGCCAAGGTACCTGGATTTGAGAATCTTGAATGGTCATGAATGTTGTCTTATAGTCATATATTTGTGCTCTTTCTCTGACAAAAATAGCTTAGCAGCCTTGTTTAACAGGTCTAGGGGAAAAAGAAAGTGACAGTCTTACTCCGTTTGTCTGAGAAAAGAAAAGATCTCAGTCTGTAACCTGGATTACCATTCAGGCAACTCACATAACTTAATTCTATCCCTGCTTAAATTGTTGCTCGTAAAAATTTTAAACAGTTTTTTAGAGGAAAGAGTAATTAGGCATGTGGAGCTGAATGGAAACTAGGTTGAAATTAAAAATTTATAAAGGAAAAGTAAGTTGTGCCCAACTCATTTGGTTTCTGTCTTTCTTTTGAGAAGATGATTGAGCTTTAAGCAGTAGATCTTGTCTATCTGGCATCCCACAAAGTATGTGATACAGTGAACTATGGAAAATGAATGTCTGAATCTAAGAAAATGGACTTCGATGCAACAATTGTAAAAATGAGTAAAAGACTTGCTAAAGCAGAAGCGACAAGGCACTCATTTGGAAAGAGAAGCTATCGGTCAGGAGAAAGTTGGAGTTTCTCAAGGATCAGCCTTGAGTTTATTTCTGAATTCTTTAGAGGAACTGGGCTACTGAAATTTTTGCTGGCACAGTTTGGGTGTTATTGTCACTGCACAAACAGGAGGAAATACGAAAAGCTGGACGAGCAGGTGGGCTTCCAAAAAAGTAGAGAGATTGGATTCATGATTTCAGAGTTCAAGGTCATGTACTAGGGAGCTAATTGTGCAGCAAGTCATGAGTTCATTAAATGCAAATAATTGAAGAAACGAAATTCCTAATCCAACAGTCACAGAAGCACAATCCAGTATGATACATACATAAAGTTGTGGTCACCCAGATTCAAGAAAATTTATTTCAGATGTGAACAGATGCAAAAGAAGTCTATTAGGACCATTTGAGGAGGGGAATTTTTATTTTGTGAGAGGAGATTAGAAGAATTGCCTTATTCAGGCTAGTAAAATAAATTCTGATATGTCTGCTACCTATGAAAACATTAGAGAAGCAAACACCAGGGAAGGAAAAGAGCTATTTAAAGATAAAATGGGCAAAAGAATTAATGGTTATAAAACTTCTACAAACAAATTCAGACTGGCAATGTGAAGACCATTCCAAATCATGAAAAGGATGAAACTCTGTAACTTTGTTTTTCCATAAAAGCAATGGATTTAAAAAAACCAAACTACTCTTAAGATGGAATGTGATAAATTAAAAAAATGGGGCTATGTGAAGTGGTGGGGTAAGGGTTTTATCCAGGAGGTCTTGGCGAGTCCTATGTATGCCTTATGGTCCTAGAGGGAGGGTTAATGCTTGACTACTGCTCAGCTGTCAGGTGGCATAACTTAATCAACTGGTGAGCCCAGAGGTGAAAAAATAGCCATTACAGAATTGGAAGAGATTGCTCCCCACAGGCAGATCTCGGTGAACTGTATTCCACTCATCTGTGTTGTCCTGAGTTTGTTATCAGAATTAAATTCAGTTGTAAGACTCCTGGCTTTTTCTAGTAATTTTCATAATCTTAGCCACAGCAATTACTGCAATTGACTGTAGATATGGTAGTGCGTTTCTGTCAGATGAGAGAGAGATTATATATGACAAGAACAAATGTGATGCCTCTTCTACTTACTTGCTTTCTCATACCTACAAGCTGGGACAAACCATATTGTGAACATTGACATACGTGTTAAAAACTGCGAAAGGAGAAAAAAGCTTGAAAAGCCATAGTTTCAGAAGGCAGGAAAGTCAGAAAGGGAAACTGTGCTTGTCTCCATCACGCTGCCCAGAAAGGCTGTTACATTTTTGTGATTTTTTTTTTGTAAGCAATTCTGCTCCATGTCTCCTAGTTATGCACTGGAAATGCATCATCTGAACAGAGTTAGACAACAGGATGAGTAGGATGTTGGTTACACTAGATGCCTTGTCTACATTAGCTCTCCAGCTACTAATAGAACTGAGAGGTAGAAATTTCAGTGGCTGAAAAATTAGGAAATACATCTGTTGTGGGTTAACACTCATAGGCAGCTAAGTCTCACACAGCTTGCTCAGCCCTGCACAGCTGCTTGTTCAGTCTCTCACAGCAGGGTGGGGAGACAATTGGAAGGGCAAAAGTGAGAAAACTCATGCATCAGGATTAAGACAGTTTAATAAGTGAAGAAAAACAAACAAGCAAACGAACAAACAAGTGATGCAAAAGCAGTTGCTCACCACCAGCTGACCAAAGCCCAGCCAGTCCCTGAGCAATAGCCACCTTGGAAAACTCCCTCCCCATTCCTTTCACGCCCCCAGCTTTTACTGCTGAACGTGATGTTATATGCTATGGTATATTCCTTTGGTCCATTTGGGTCCAGTGTCTCGGTCCTGTCCCCTCCCAGCTTCTTGCCCACCCCTAGCTGACTCACTGGGGTAGCAGAGTGAGAAGCAAGAGAAGGCCTTCATGCTGTGTAAGCACTGTTCAGCAGTAGAGAAAACTTTGGTGTGTTATCACCGCTGTTTGGTCACAGATCCAAAACATAGCACCATACAGGCTGCTCTGAAGAAAATTAACTCCATTCCAGACAGACCCAGTGCAATATCCCATTGCTAAAAGAAAAGACAAAACACACTAGTGCTAGTGAGTTAAGAGTTCCTTTTTCATTCCAATGGGATTTGTTCTTTACTGAGGGATTAATTGGACGAGGAATTAATCTGCAATTCTCTGATTCTCTATTTTATTTTAAGGCATTTCTGCTTCAGTGATTAGTTTGTTGCAATGAGGTGGCAAGTTGATGTATATGCCACTTAGCATGTGATGTAATACCTTCATTTGTCTACGTCATGTCAACCTGGTGAGGCTTCATCATGGGTGGGCTAAACTTTTATTACTTTTCTGTGCTTAGAAATCTGGAAATAAGGTGGTTCACACATTTACACCATTAAGTTGCTTCTACTACTCTCTTGCACCAGCACCAATGACCCTTGTGGGACAGTAATGTACTGCCAAAACAATGTCTGTTGTAGTCTTACAGAAAATTTTGCTTCTGCTATTTTAATTAAAACAACACTTCACAGCAAATAGGAAAGATCAAGGTTACCTTCCTAAAAGGACAGCTGAATTTTGAAATACCACCTCAATTTCTATTTCTGACAGAGCTAAAACTGGGAGGAAGCTGAGTGGAAGCTTCTATATTTTTCTCTGTTGCAACCTGTAGGGATTAATATAATGGAGTTCTTACCATACACATCTGCAACCTGTGAGAAAGATCTGGGTTGTGCAGCCATCATTTGAAGACAATGTTGTGTCCAAGGGAGACTCTGGGTTTTATGTAGAATGTTGTGTTATTTGGTGGTTGCTAGTATTGGTCATCAAACTACATGCCTCTGCCTCTGACAAGAGCAATTTCTCAGGGAAAAATGCGGGGCTTTCAATTCCCTATTTTTCTTCTCTGTCCTTTTCTGTGGAAACACCATCTGGCCTCTGGTAAAGATTGCAAAAGGTGAGCAGCTCTAAAACAACTTTTGCTTTGGAGGGAGTTTAACTAAACATTAGTGCCTTGAGGATAAGCTCACTACTATGACGCTGTTTTGAGCACTTGAGATGCACTGTAGAGAGATTCTCTCCAGTGTCATCCAAATCCCATGAAACACCAGATTCTTTTTTAAAATTCCATTAGAAATAAAAGACTGATATAATATAAAATTGTGAATCTCGTGTATGTCTTGTCTTGGTTTGCCAATATATAGTCTGCTTTGAGAACCTGTTGACACAAGATGCTGTTCTTTTCCAATTTCCAACTGCTGAATTGCATTTAAGTTTCTTACCGCTGCTTTTTCTTGTGAATGGTGTACTCTATCACTGGTTAGAGGGGAATATCACAGGAATATCACTGATTAGAGGGGAATATTGCAGATGATACCAAGCTGAGTGGTACAGTTGATACGCTTGAGGGAAGGGATGCCATCCAGGGGGACCTTGACAGGCTTGAGGAGTGGGCCTATGTGAACCTCGTGAAAGTCAACAAGGCCAAGTGCAAGATCCTGTGCCTGGGTTGGGGCAATTCCCAGTATCAATATAGACTGGGGGATGAATGGATTGAGAGCAGCCCCACAGGGAAGGACTTGGGGATACTGGTGGATGAGAAATTGGATATGAGCTGGCAATGTGCACTTGCAGCCCAGAAAGCCAATTGTATCCTGGGTTGAATCAAAAGAAGCGTGGCCAGCAGGTCGAGGAGATGATTCTCCCCTAATACTCCATGCTTGTGAGACTCCACCTGGAGTACTGCATCCAGTTCTGGGATCCCCAGTACAAAAAAGATAGAGACCTGTTAGAGTGGGTCCAGAGGAGGACCATGAAAATGATCAGAGGGCTGGAGCACCTCTCCTATGAGGAAAGTCTGAGAGAGTTGGGGTTGTTCAGCCTGGAGGATAGAAGACTCCAGGGAGACCTTATTGCAGCCTTTCAATATATGAAGCAGGCTTATGAGAAAGATGGAGAAAGACTTTTTAGTAGGGCCTGTAGTGGCAGGACAAGGGACAATGGTTTTAAAGTGGAAGAGGATAGATTTAGACTGGGCATTAGGAAGAAATTTTTTACGGTTAGGGTGGTGAGACACTGGAACAGATTTCCTAAAGAAGTTGTGGATGCCTCATCATGGGAAGTGTTCAAAGTCAGGTTGGATGGGGCTTTGGACTAGATGATCTTTGAAGGTCCCTTCCAACTGAAACCATTTTGTGATTCTGTGATTCCGTGATTCTATGATCGTCCATGTAATACAGCAGCACAGCTGTCCACAGAATGTTCTCGTTTTATGTGTGTATGTAAGGATTCCTTTGCTAACACGTCAGCTATTTGAATACATTCAGATTCCTTACTTCCTTCGCTTTTAACTATGTCGCAGTATAATTTGCATTTTTTCAGTATAATACATTTTGCATTTTAATGATGTTTCAAATCTGTTTTTACTGAAGATTATGTAATGTTATAAATCAAAGAAACAGAAAGTACAATGTGACTAAATGTAGCCTAGAATATTATAAGGGCCTTAAAATTAAGCTGACAAAGACGACAAATTGCAGTAAAGAAAATAATGAAACAAATCCGTTATCTTTTATAATCAAAAGTATGCAGTGCTGGATACCAAAGACAATTCTTGATGTAGTATGTTTAGAAGGAGTGATTGTTCCCAATGAACAGGTTCTAAAAAAAATATTAAGAAGTTTTTTAGTTAGCAGGCAAGTTTTCTAAAGTGACCAAACCAAAAGCCAACTTCTCTAGTTTCAGCTGAGTTCAACAGGTACCGCATCCCTGGTAGAATCAAGATCTTTGCAAGTCTTTGTTGCCTCCTTTCAAACTCTCGCCAAAACCATTGCTGGTTAAAGGAAGTCCATATGAGTGCATCACAGCACTATTGTCCCTCCCTCCATGTTAGTGAACACTGCAGAAAATATTTATTAATCTTTTACTCATCATCACATTAAGGATTTTTTTCTTTGTTAAAGTGAGTATACCTTTTATTTTTACTTTCTCCCTTCAGTTACTTTTTTTAATACACTGATTGTAATTATCTTTCCCTCACAGGCTGCTTAAAAAAACTCAAAGTGCTCAATGTGAGTTTCAATAATTTGAAGTCAGTCCCTCCAGAATTGGGTGATTGTGAGAATCTGGAAAAACTGGATTTGTCTGGAAATATGGAAATAACAGAGCTCCCGTTTGAAGTAAGATAACAAACTATGTTTCTTCCATCTTTTTTATTTGGCTTATAAGGTATTTTATCACAGTCTTAAAATCTTTTCGTAACAGATTAAATCACTTGCCTTGCAGTTTTTAGCGGTAACGGTTTGGTAGTAATATCACTGAAAATGCCTTAGCAGCAGTTAAATGGGACCAAGCTTCTTTGTTTTGGTTTTCAAGTGACTAAATTTTGCTTGTATTTATTCTGATATATGAAGGAGGACATGTTCCCAAAGGGGATTTGGCCAGTGGTGATAAGAAGAAGGCTGCAAATAGCTATTTTCTGTGAAAGTGAAGTGCATCTTGACAGTCAAATTCACATACCTACCTTCATTTGTTCCCAGCAACTGTTTTCCTTTAAAAAAAGCATGGAGAGTTTTATAAACAACACTGCATGTTGCTATGAGCATCCATCTGAATGGGATATTACCTGTGAGGCATGGTATGAATATATAATAAAGACTGAGAAAAGGACTCCCAGGCATGCACCAACATTGTTTCTTGTGTTGGATGCATAACTGCTCTCTGCCACAGCTGCTTTGAGACTTATTGTTCAGGGAGAAATGAAACTATTGGCTGGTACCTAACCACAGTTTTAGATGTCATCTGTATTTCTCAGGTTCTTAATATCCTGATTCCTGGAGGATGAGTGAGCGGAGCTTTGGGGAGAAGTGACAGGCTCTTCTCTACTGATTCCTACTTTTTCTCTAAACATCTGTTGTGGCGATTTACAGGCAATGATGGAGTGGATTAAATTTACGTGAGATCTGGTTTGGCCATGCTTATGTTCTGTTCTGAGGAAATGCAAACAGTAACTAAGTTTCCCCTCTGATTTTTCACTCTAAGGTTGTTTATCTGAAAAGAATTGTTAAAAAAAAGATACGAAGGAAACAGAAACAAAGGGCGAACATTAGCTTCACATCGTAAGTGGACATTGCATAGAAATGCTAGCAACAGCACAAACAGTGCAGGTCTCCTTTCTCCTTCTTCTCTTCCTCCTTCAGATAGCAAAGATAGGGGACAAACCAGATAAAACTTAACTGATAAAAAGGAACCATAATGGAATCAGAAAAAGGATATATCCTGAACAGGCAAAGGAATTAAATATAAATATCTAGGAAAAGTGAGCGTATTCAAACTTGTGGACGAGAATGGTGAATTTAGCCCCAGTCATTGGTATGTTAAAATCAATGAGTATTTTCCCAGTTGCTTCTAAAGGTCTTTTAGTGTGAAGACTTATTCATGTCTATGCATTATGGGTAGCCTTTGTAACGTTACGTAAACCTAACTGTGCATGTAAGTCTTTGCAGGGCTAAATCCTAACCAGTGTTTCTCTTGGAAAGCTCAAAAACGTTGTTCCCTTCTGGCAGTCTCCTATTCAATGGGATTGAAAGCCACTAAAACTGAGTGTAGGCTGCTTGGTAATGGTTCACTTACAATCTATTGAAAAAAATTGGAGCTGCACAAATGGCTTTATATAAGAGCAAAAACTGTAAGCAACATCATGTTAACATGGTCTAAAAGGTCAAGAAGAAAAATATTGGCATTGTCAATTGTGTTTCCTTGTTCCTCTGGAGGCCAGCACTGAATTTATACTTGCAGTGGCCTGAGAGGTAGGCTACACAAACTCTTCTGATTTAGTTTATAAAATTAGTTTCCCAGAATCAGCTTTGGAAGCCAAACACACAATTAAAGGAACACTTTTGTCAAATGATTTAAAATGCTACAAAGTGTTTGGCCTTCAGTGTACTCAATATGGCTGATGTTATTCAGAGCAATTGCATCAGTATCCTTGCTAATGTAATAGTTGTCTGATGTTTGATTCTCAGATGGGCAAAAGGTGGTAGTCACTGGCAGGTAACTAATGAATTAAAATATTGAATTAGTCTGAACAGTCTAAAAAGGGAAAACAGAAAGACACTGTGAAGTGTTGTGGTGGGCTAACCTTGGCTAATAACCAAACACCCACCCAGCTGCTCACTCCCTCCCCCTCCTCAGCATGACATCAGGAGAAAATAGGATAAGAAAGCTCATGGGTTGAGATAAAAGGCAGGGAGATTGTTTGCCATTTACTATCATGGGCGAAACAGACTGTACTTGGGGAAGATTAATTTAATATTTGCCAATATATATTTGGGTAGTAAGAAACAAAGGCATTAAAACAGCATCTTTCCTCCCCTCTCTCCCAAGATCAACTTCATTCCTTCACGTCAGAGCCCTCTCCCAGCCCTGAGCGGTGCAGGGAGGAGGGGGCATTTCTTGCCAGTACACAGTGGTTTCTAACTGCTTCTGCTTCCTCCTCACACTTTTCGTCTGCTCCAGTGTGGGGTCTCCATGGGCTGCACTTTCTTCAGGAATAGCCATCTGCAGTAGTGTGTGTCTTCCATGAGCTGCAGTGTGGAGATCTGCTCTACCATGGAGTAACTCCTCCTCCTCCTGCTCGGACCTTGGTGTTCCCCCTGCTCTTTCTCACCCTTTTTATTCTCTCCACTTTCTCTGGTGTTTTTTTCCCTTTCTTAAATAAGTTTTTAGAGTGGCACCGCACACTTGCCTGAGGGGCTCGGCTGTGTCCTGTGGTGGGTCCATTGGGGCTGGCTGGAACTGTCTGTGTCCAGCATAGGGCAGCCCCTGATGTCTTCCCACAGAGGCCACCCTGCAGCCCCATGCTGCCACCACCTTGCCATGGACACCCAATACAAGTATTTATGACCTCAAGTTAGACAGATTAGGTCAATTATTACCTAATAAAATTGTTGTTAACATCTATTAATCTAGTGAAATGCTCATAAGGGTTGGTCATCATTCTCTCCTGTGGTGTGAGTACTGGGAACTGGAGAGTATAAATGAGCAAGTACGTGCAAGCTCTGTTTTGGTAGGTAAATGGGTTACCTTTACAACATTAGGAAAAAATAAGAAAACTTGGCAACTTATACACAAAACAAGGTAAAGAGCTGCTAAAAATGTTTCCTGTTTATCATCTTTTAGAAAGTTCAATTTTTATTTGACTTTCAAATCTTTAAAAGTTTCTTCTGGAGAGGTTAAAGAAATGTGTGAGAGCATCAAGAGTATTCTCCAGTGTAAAACTTACTCGAAAGAAATAAAGGCAAACTTCAGCCCAGCAGAAATGATCCAAGTCTAATTTTACCTTGGTTTTGTACATAGAATAATGGCCAGAGAGACACCAATAACATATACAAAAATGGTTTCAAAGAGATTGATAACATGCCTGTAATTCAGACAAGAATTTTTGACAGACCCATAAAGGTTTATGAGATTGTCAGAACTCTGAGACTGAATTACATCTTCAATAATCAGTCTCCCTGTTCCTTTTCTATCCATTTTCTTTATGATAGGTGCAAAAAATAGAGAAGTCTTGAAACTTTTAGTTTATTTGGTTATTTAGTTGTTTGCTTTCTTAGGAAAAGTGTTCAGTTTTTTTTTTTTTTTTTTTTAAATAAACACAAAATATTACATGATGAGCTAATTTAGGGGGAGAAATCTCAATGAGATGGATCATATAATACATGACTGTAGTTGCTAGCCAGAAGCGGTAGAGGGTGAACATAGGTTATTACACAAAATCATACAGTGTCACCAAACACCTGTTTTGGTGACATATAATTTCCTTATATGTGAAGACAGCTACCATATATGTGTATAAATTTTTGCTGGCATATCAGTTGTTTCTGTGCCTGAATTTGTCAGTCAGCCACATAAGAAATTCACAGACTGTTATGATGTCTGCTAAAAGTCTGCTAATTAGTTTTGTAAACAGGGAAACTTCAGGAAAGACAAGATGCTAAGCATCTTTATCTTGTACTAATTTTCAGGTAAACTACAGTTGTTAAGGGGGTTTCCAGCGTGTATACCAACTATACTTCTTGCCTTTTTAAACTACCAATTTCATTTTTCAATGCAGCTTTTTTAAGCTGAGGAATGCTATGACTGAGATCATAGAATCATAGAATAGTTCGGATTGGAAGGGGCCTTTTAAAGGTCATCTAGTCCAACCCCCCCTGCTGTGGGCAGGGATATCTTCAACTAGATCAGGTTGCTAAGGGCCCCATCCAATCTGACCTTGAACGTTTCCAGGGATGGGGCATCTACCACCTCTCTGGGCAACCTGTTCCAGTGCTTCACCATCCTCATTGTAAAAAATTTCTTCCTTATATCTAGTCTGACTCTACCCTCTTTTAGCTTAAAACCATTACCCCTTGTTCTGTTGCAACAGGCCCTGCTAAAAAATTTGTCCCATCTTTCTTACAAGCCTCCTTCAAATATTGAAAGACCGCAACAAGGTCTCCCCGGAGCCTCTCTTCTCCAGGCTAAACAACCCCAATTCCATCAGCCTTTCCTCACAGGAGAGGTGTTCCATCCCTTTGATCATTTTTGTAGCCCTCCTCTGGACCCACTCCAACAGATCCATGTCTTTCTTGTGCTGAGTGTTCTAGAGCTGGACACAGAACTCCACATGGGGTCTCACCAGAGCAGAGTAGAGGGGCAGAATCACTTCCCTTGACCTGCTGGCCACGCTTCTTTTGATGCAGCCCAGGATGCGGTTGGCCTTCTGGGCTGCAAGTGCACATTGTCAGCTCATGTCCAGTTTTTCATCCACCAGTACCCCCAAGTCCTTCTTTGCAGGGCTGCTTTCATCCTTCAATCCCTTCATCTCCCAGCCTGTATTAATGCCAGGAGTTTCCCCAGCCCCTGGTAGGTGCAGGACCTTGCACTTGGCCTTGTTGAATCTCATGAGGTTCACATGGGCCCACTTCTGGAGCTTGTCCAGGTCCCTCTGAATGGCATCCCATCCCTCAGGCATGTCAACAGCACCACTCAGCTTGGTGTCATCTGCAAACTTGCTGAGGGTGCACTCAATCCCACTGTTTATATGTCATAGATGAAGGTATTAAACAGTACCAGTCCCAATACGGACCCCTGGGGGACACCACTTGTCACTGATCTCCAGCTGGACATTGAGCCTTTGACCACTACATTCTGGTTGCAATCATCCAGCCAATTCCTTATCCACCGAACAACAGTCCATCCATCAAATCCATATCTCTCCAATTTAGTGAGAAGGATGTTGTGGGGGACTGTGTCAAAGGCCTTACAGAAGTCCAGGTAGATGATATGTGTAGCTCTTCCCTTGTCCACTGATGTAGTCACTCCATCATAGAAGGCCACTAGGTTGGTCAGGCAAGTCTTGCTCTTGGTGAAGCCATGCTGGCTGTCTCAAATCACCTCCCTGTCCTCCATGTGCCTTAGCATAGCTTCTAGGAGGGTCTGTTCCATGATATTCCCAGGCACAGAGGTGAGGTTGGCAGATGGGTAGTTCCCAGGGTCCTCCTTTCCACCCTTTGTAAAAATGGGTGCGATGTTTCCCTTTTTGCAGTCACCAGGGACTTCACCTGACTGCCATGACTTTTCAAATATCATAGAGCGTGACTTAGCAACTACACCAGCCGATTCCCTCAGGACTCTGGGATGCATCTCTTCAGGTCCCATAGACTTATGTATGTTCAGGTTTCTCAGGTGGTCATGAACCTGATCTTCTTTTACAGTGGGAGGGACTTGGCTCCCCAGTCCCTACCTTGAGGTCCATCCACTTGAGAGATGTGGGAAGAGAGGTTACTAGTGAAGACTGAGGCAAAGAAGTTGTTGACTACCTCAGCCTTCTCCTCATCCATTGTTACCAGTTTGCCAGTCGTGTTCACCAGGGGGAGTACAGTTTCTTTGACCTTCCTTTTCTGGCTGACATACCTACAGAAGCCCTTCTTATTATTCTTTGCATCCCTTGCCAAGTTCAGCTCCAGCCACGCCTTGGCCTTCCTGACCCCATCCCTACAAAACCGGGCAGCATATCTTCCCAGGGTACCTGTCCCTGCTTCCACTGCCTGTGCATTTCCTTCTTGCCCTTTAGTTTGACCAGCAGGTCTTGATTCAGCATGCCGGTCTTTTGCCTTCCCTTCCTGATTTCTTACAACTGGGGATCGACAGCTCTTGCACTCTATGGAAAGCATCCTTAAAATTCTGCCAGCTCTGTTCTGATCCACAGGGGCAGTTTCCCAGGGGGTCCTATTGACTAACTCCTTGAATTGCTCAATTTTGCTTTCCTAAAATTCAGGATCCTGACTTTACTCTTTGCCTGACCTATATCCTTCAGGATTGCAAACTCCACCAGTGCATGATCACTGCAGCCCAAGCTGCCTCCAATCTTGGTGTCACCAATTGGCTCACCTGCATTGGTGACCAACAGGTCCAGTAGTGCATCCCCTCTGGTAAGGCTATCTAGAGTTACAGGAGTTATAGCTGGTGCCATTTCTCTGCTTTGTTTACCTGAAAAATATAATTATAATTGTCTCTTTTACCTTTCAACAATGCTAGCATGTGTGACCCTAAAAAAAAAGCTGATGTGATCAGAGATTCATTAAGCCCTAACATAAGTCTCCTAAGGTTTTCAAACATAAGTCTGCTAAAGTATCCAGAACAGACATAAATAACTTTTTATATATAAATACAATTTCAAAAGATATTTTAAAACTGAGCTTTAACAGCTGGAGTATTTTTGTTCTCTTTTGGTCTGGTTCTGTTTCTTTGGCCAGTCCTATTCAGCAAAGGAAAACATTTAGCAGGAAGAGCAGAGGTACAAGCTCTATGCAAGTGTGGGGAGACTTCAAATAATTCCCCACGGTGGTTTTTCATGTAACTTGTTGTCTTTGTGGTCCGTGGCTCACACCTCCCAAAGCCATACCTGGTTATGCAGGCAGGACACCAGCAGTCTCAATAGAAATGTAAAATGACAGGTTGTTTTACCAGCACATTATTCTTTAAAGCTGTAAACTTCCAAACCTGTTTCTTTTCCTTGCCATTTGTTTTTTGTGTGTGTAACAATTATAAAATGAAAAACACAATCAGAGGGATGTGCAGGACATTAATTTCCCAGGGGTTTCACTATCCAGTCAGGCACTGGAAGAACTCACCCTTAGCTCCTTCCTCTCTCATTCAAGGTCCTCATAAAGGACTTGTAAAATCTTCACATTTGTAGAATTTTTAGAAAGTTACAAAGAAGTCATGTACTGGATTTGTTAAAAACTGAATTTTATTTGTGTGGATTTTTCAGGACCACAAAGCAGACAGGCATGGTGTAATAAAGAGCTTAACTTGGTATTGTGAAGCCAACAGCATTAAGCCAACCTCTGGCAAAATTCTTCATTTTAAATAGCTGGCAAAAGTCCAGTTGACTTTAATCGGACCAGCATTTCTGTGCTTACATTTTGCAGTCTCAGAAATGTTTTTCCAATTGCTTTGCTTGGGTGCATTTCTGTTACAGGATTTCATCTTGCCCTTCTTTACTCAGTGCTTGTATTCTCTTCAAATTTGCTTAATGTTCATGACGCATTGCTTTCTGATACTGTTGGCCAAAGTGCTGTCAATCCATGCAACACAACAGCTGCTTTATGGAACTGGTATAAGATGTAACATCAAACATTAGCAGGAGGGGTGTGAAACCCGAAAGAGCAGGTGCAAAGGTGTTAGGTGTCAGGAGATTCATGGAGGCCTTACTGCTGCAGGAGCTCTCATAAATGTTTTAATAGACAAGGGGCTAAAGAAGGTCATGGGTCTATGTTAGGAAACAGGATTATGCAGTTAGGCACAAGAAAGTGTGTCAGTTGATCCTGTTCTTGACACTGTGCTTCCAAAGTCTACTAATTAATATAACATCACTTCAAAACCACTCCACTACCAGAGCAAGTCAGCAGCTAATAATAACAGCCCACTTCATTGAAGAACCGACCCATGCCTTCCTCCATGCTGTGGTGCCAGGACCTTTCCTTTACCTTTCACATGAGTTCAATAAAAGTAACATCACCTTTCACGGTCTGAAATTTTCTTACAGTAGGGAATGACAGAGAAGTAGTTTGACTGTGTAAGGGAAGACTTAACGATGAGCAAAGACTTAAAAACATGTGAACACTACAACATGGCTATGTTGTTACAAAAAGCATGAATCTAATTGTAAAAGAATTCAGTAGTAGGAAAGAGTATTTGGCACTGTTCCAGCCCTGCTTTCTCTGAAAACAGTTCAAAATCTCATTGAGTCCAATAGCAAAATTGGTTTTCAAAATCCTGGTTCTATATCCTCCATTCATCAGCGAGATAATCTGAGGCAGATTTTATATAGCTACTGAATAGAAGAAGAGAGGAGAACAAATACATAGCACTATCACATTTGCATACTTTAACTTAAAGAAAAATGTCTCTGGTGCCCACATACATGGATTGATGAGAGTCAGAAGGGAGTTGTAGGCAAAGGGAGAGAAAAGCATGTTATTTGTTATTCCATAAAGTACAGCTAATGAGAGGTATTATTTATAAGAAGAATAAAGTTGGAGAGTCTAACTGAAGTTAATGCATTTAATTTATCACTGAATTCATTCCTATCAGTTGTTAACTAATTATAGGTAGTTACTTGATTGATCAACTCTTCACAGCTGTAAACAATACTTAATAAGGCTGACCGTGATTTTTATTCATCATCATTGATCAGTGGGAAAGGCATAAAGGCAAGAGGCAGCCCTACCAGTTGAAAGCAGGTATTATCTTATTTTTTTGTCTCATATAGAGCTCAGTCAAGTGAGATCTCTGTTCTACTAGTGCTGGGCAAAAAGACTGTAGAAATATACCCAACGTGAAGAGAAATGATTGCTGAAGGTGCAAGGGAATTCAATGGAGGATATGGCCCAGTGGTTCCTGCTTTTCTTATTGAAGAGATGCTAGCTCACAAACCTGTGTTGATGTCGTGCTTCTGAACTGCAGTGCAAAGCACAATGAGTTTCAGGTTAAGAGATTAATGGCTGGAAATCTCAGAACAAATATAAAAAAAGGTGTGTCTCTTCACCTGCTGTTTAGACTATCCCTCTGATTCAGTATTGTGGCTTGTCATAGAGCTGGTTACTACTGATGGAGTTTAGGATGTGGGTAATATTATGAACAATAAAAACACAAGTTACAAAGGTTATGGTAAGGTTAAAGTAGCTTCATGCTTTAAGGTGTAAACACAGCATTGCAGGAATCAGATTTCCCAGACCTCTCTTATCTTTTACTTTGCAAAATTGATCCTTTTTTCTTCCTATTTATTTTTAATTCACATATGTTTTTTTTGCTTCCCCATCACCTGCATTAGTCTAGTCACATCAGCCAATTGCTTTCTGGACTAATCTGAAGTGACACTGTTAATCCTGGTCTGCCAAACTCCTTGACCCAAAACTTGAGGCTCCTTGTATCAGTTTATATGGGCACTGTGGATGCTGGGTATATGTGGCCAACGCTTGCCCGTTTGTAGAGTTTGTGTGAAGAATGTGTATGACTATGTGACAGAACTTCCCCTGACTGCGTTTGGTTATATGATACATGATTATATGGCTATGCACCACTAGACGGCTGCTGAGGGCTATGACTCCTAGCTTCAGTCCTGTCAGGTGGCGTACGCTGGCTGCCAAGCTGTCTTGAGGCTGTTATTCTGGCTCATCTTGAAATACAGAGCTGGTCAGTTAAAAGTTATGTCTGACCTGTGTGATCGTGGTGGCAGAGGGGCTGCAATGAATTAGAAGATACATGTGTCAGGATCACACATGGGCATCATCATTTCATGATTCGCTGTTCTTCTTTTCTGTCTTTGTTGCTGGTATTTGTGGGTTTGGTTGTTTTTTTTTTTTTTGGGGGGGGTGGTGGTGGTTTTTTGTTTTGGTTGTTTCCTTTTGTTTTTGGTTTCTCTTTGAATATACTCCTTGCAGGGCAGGGAGGTGGCTAACAAAAGGCCAGGCTACCCTAAGGTGCTTTTGATATAGTAGAAATATTTTTCATTCTCAGAAGCTGGCTGCAAGTCTTTAGGTTGTCAATACAAAATGCTTTTTGAAATGCTGGTTACAGGCGATAAAAAGGTTGACTAGACTCAAGGACCTAATGGGATGCTTCAGAATTGTAGAATGTTGGAACACTTTTTTTAAAAAAAGGGAAGAAATAAGGAGGTTATAAAAAAATATAGAGCACCTTAAATCCCCACTAATTTCATTACCGTAATCAAAGAAAGTCTTGATAGGTGCCTGAGACTTTTCACAATACATGCCTGGAGTGGTCCTTAGTATCTCAAGACTAGAAATCAGGAAACCTGGATTATACTTTCTCTGATGTATTTTTTGACCTTGGTAAGTGACTTCTTGCCACTCTGTTTCTGTTTGCTTTCTCCCATTTGCTTGTCATGGCTATTAATGATATTAAAACTGCACAGTAGAGATCTTTCAACCTGTGTTTTTACAGCATAGCATCACAGAGCTTTATTTACAATTCTATGTGCTCTGGTAACAATGATGCTAGTGTTGTAACACATTGCTAAGTTGCAGATCTGCTTTCCAAAGAATTCAACTTTTAGCAGTTTTCGCCTTTGAAATCTCAATAAGCAAACTGAATATAGAATGTTTAGTATTATTCTACTAGAACATCAGTGAGGTGTCTGTGCCATATTCTGAGATGGAAAAAATCTGAACTGTGCTTGTTTGAACTGTGATATAGAAATAGAGGTTTTCATTATTTGTGTAAATGTCAGCTTCCTCTGAATTCTGCAAAGTTCTTAAACTGAAAAACATGTTGTTGTTGCAAATCCTATAGAAGTTTCATTTGTACAGAAGTTTCATTTTATTGGGAAGTGCAATGCTTTTTGGTTATGTTGGTCTTGTACTGTTAAGGAAGAATGCACCATGAATTTGCCATTTCTTGCTCAACTGTTCTAATCTTTACATATTTCCTAATCTTGATTTAGGTCTTTCAGAACTACTGCAAAATAAAAAATTAACAAAAATAATAAAGTCTTTCCATTCTGTTAACGACGGTTGCTCATCTCGAAATCCCATCTACTGTTATATTTTTCCTTGAGAAAAACTGACAAGAAGTATGGTGTTTTGTATGTAGGTGTACAATTGTTTTATTTAGTGGCAAGTAATTTTGGGGTTAATTATTGTATATCATGTTACGTATATATCCAACTATTAATTTACTTTTTTGACCACTACTGCATATTAAACACAAGACTTTAACTGAGTTATATACAGTTACTTTTTTCATGTTTCCATCTTTTCCCAGGTTTCAGTCAGTTTAAGAAATGTGTGTAGTTCACTGTTCTTCTCTTACCTTGTACTGCTCCATATTAGATTTTATTTGCAGTTGTGAAAATCTTGACAGTTTTAGATACACGCTGTTAATAATAAATGTTACTCCTTCTAAGTATCTGTCCAGTAGTCACAGTTTCCTTTGTTATATTCATGTTTTTATATGCTTAAAGCATTACACAGGTATTTGTAAAATGTCACGTTCACAGAAAATATTTGCACATGATATACACAAATATGCAGAAGTTTTTTGTTGTTTACCATTAAAAAATTACTAGGGGAATATATGTCTCCAGCAGCAATGTGTAGCTAAGTAAAGATAAGTTGCTTAGACACAATCTGAGTGGGACTGGGTAGTAAACCACTTGTTTGGAAGCTGCTTATTTTGGTATAGGACATAGAAGAAAAAGTGTGAAATATATCTGAGCTTATACTGTTTCAGTACCATGAAACCTAATTCTACGCAATTTATCTTCCGAGTAACTATGCTGGGACAGGTCAGATGACTGATTTTATTAGACATCTTTTCCTTGTTGTTTAAGAGACACAGGACAAAAGTTAGCAATCCAAGGAACATTATGGACCAAGCCTTCCTTTGAATTTGTGCCTACCTCTTCCTGAGGTACTCTGAGTTGATGGAAGACATCCTGATGTAATTTAGAAGCTTGCCTGAAATATAGGAGCCTTTGGCTACACTGGGGAGCTGGCCACATATATTCTATGCAGGCAATTTTTTTTGTTTTTTAAAAAGACAATTTCAACAAATGCTTCATTAGTGTATAAGGAAAAAAGAAAAGAAAAGAAAAGAAACTTTAAAGAATTTCCAGTAAAAAGGAGATGAGGTTTGTATGCTTGCTATGTTCTCATCCATGGGGCAGTACCAAAGATCACATGGCTGGGTGCTATTACTGGAGGGCTGCAATGTGTCCAGTGCCTGCATCAGGTCTCTGTAAATTCCACATCAGGGGAATTCTTCCTGTAAAATGAGTCTTGAAAGCCCAGCTTCATTGCAAGATTTCATAAATAAGTGTATACATATATACATATATATATAAAAAGTATATTAATAAGTATATTTTTATTAGCAGATGTTTAGTAAGAACAATAATTATTTAATACCTTAAATTACTTGGACACACTCTGGTTACCTGGACACAGCCTGGATGGAGTAGTGCAAAATAGCAATGAAGCACTAAAACCTGCAAGAAGTCATAGGTTCATGCTCTTAATTGCACCAACAAGCTCTTAGAAAGTAGCCAGGTGTCTATTTGTGCAAAAACCCTACCCATTGTGCCTACAACATATGTGCCATTCCTCAGCTTTCTTGACCAGGTCAGGAAAAGATCTCTCCCATATCTGAGTCTTTTACTAATATTAGCTATATTTCCAATTTTTACATGTTTGTATCAAAGCAAGACATAAAGCCTCCTAGAAATATTGTTATAATGTAGAAAGAAAAGTATCCTTTGGGAAGAGATGAACTCAAAATTTTTCCAGCTATGTTTGTCACCACCTCAAAGAAAGTATATAAAAAAACGCCACCTGTATCTAACAGCACTATGAAAAAGGAAAGAAGAGGGAGAGAAAATTTTCTATAATCCTGGCAAGCCACAAAGCTGTGAACTGTCGTGTTCAATTGTTGACAGTGTTCTCAATTGTAAGTTTGTGTACTATCAGTGTCATGCACGTGTAGTCTGTGGCATTAAAAGAAAAAAAACCTGATGATAGATATTTTGCAACAGTTTGCTCAACTAGATAAGGTCTAATTCAAGACCGGATATGTCACAGGGTGCAAAACAGGCTTATCTCCATTGTGACTTCCCTGAATTTGGGGATTTTCTATATGAAACTCCTGCTTCAAGAAGAGATAAATCCAGTACCAAGTTGCAGGGTTCTCCTGCTTGGTAGCCAGTTACTAGTATTTGTCAAACTGCTCTGGTGCCCAGCACCACAGCAGGCGACAATCTTGTGCATTTTAGTGAAATTACTCTCTGCCAAGGCAAAAAGAAGTTCTGCCATTTCTGCTTTAAAGCAAAAAAACATGGAGATGCTTATTCCAGCTATCATAGGAAGCAGCTCACAGATCATAAACCTTCTGACCTCTGCTGTTGAAGTCAGAATGTCTTTTTCCCCTTAATATTCTGTCTTGCACTTATATTTATAAGCAACCTGATTTCTGGCTGACATTCCATGAAACTCTTGTTTCCAAGTTTATCAGGCTGTATCTGTTCAGTCTGGTGTAGAAAGCTGTTGTCATTGCCCGGCACCAATATACATAAGGTGAAAAGATTTTATCATCCATCATCAAAATGATGCTACTGTAATAGGTTAGAGCCATAGGACCACATTCTTAGTTTTGCTTGAATATTTTTCTCACATCATTCTTTTTATTATTTATTTTGCTTCTGTCAATATTATGCTGTTATCTGGTTCTCTTCTACTGATACTATCTCTTCAAATATCCTTGGTATTTTTTTTCCTTTGAAGTGAATGGTTATTATTTTATCGGTGTAAAACAAAACCATCAATAAGTGTGTTATAACTCTTTATTTTTGCTGTCATCTTTGTTTATAATATCTTTTTTGAGTTGCTACAGAATAAAATTTCCTTCTCTTTTGGGTGTTTTCCCCTTGCCCCACTTTGGCAAATAGTGATTTATTCTGGATTTCAGAATGAGCTCAAATGAACATACTCAGGTTTTAAAATCAGAATACTAACTTCACAGGCTACAGTATTGTATGGCAAAACAGAATTGTTATATATGTTTAAATCATAATTAAGATGGCACCATCTGAATAGTATCTCTTCAATTGCTGTTGCATCTTGGAACAGAAATGAAAAAAGTTTTTGGCTTTGTCTCTATTCTGTTGTGAAAGTGAGCAATTTTGGTCACCTCTTTGTGAAGGAACAGAATGTATCTTAAAAGGGTGTTTTGATGTATTCAAAAGACTCTTCCTATCTAGAGAGGCCAGTTAATGCCCGTATGCTATTGACATTGCTGCTCTTCCTCTTCTAATGGTTTTAATTAAAACATATGAAGAGTGTACACCCAAAGTGAGCTACTGGATCCGTTTAAGCTGATGAGAAACCTGTAATTGACTTTTGGTAGAGCCTAGTTTTCCCTTTTAATGTGTGTCCTTAATTTACAAGTTTTGGAGATTTGAAGATGAGATGACTTTATGACGGCAAAGTGTAATAATATATGCAGACTGCGTGTAGCTGCAGCAGCAATACTATGACAATTTATTGTAACTAATCAACATAAATTTGTTTTTTGAGACAGCAGATTTGTTTTGGCTTCAGCCCAGAAAGTCAGTGATTGGGTATTTAATTTCATGACTCACCTATTGGCTTGGAACAACTCCTGTACTTAAATTTAAACACACGTTCCATATTCACAGGGATTTTAACTGTATGAAGATAGTCCTGCTCTTATTGCTATGCGGTTCTTCAATAACCTGTGAATGATCAATACCTGATACTTTGGTGAATATTACATATGCAGCCAGATTTCTCACTCTTTGCAGACCTCATGAAAGGTTTGTGTATACAAAAAACTGCTCTAATAAAAAGCAAAGTTTCTATGAGCTTTTTATGCTTAGATAATCATAGCTATAATTACTCTATTATACTTTAAACATTAGATGTTTGAATGATGGTAATGCTCCAAAGATGAAAGGGGATAATGTTAAACTTGCAAGTAAACAGTTTGGCATCAGAACAACAGCAGCTGTTCATGGATTAACTCTGCCAAAGATTTAGGATTTTAGCATTGCAAGATCAGAATAATGCCATTTGGGTGAAGACTTGCTTCCATACACATTTCTTGGATTTAGCTTATCATGTTACCACCAAATTAAGTGCTGTTTGAAGTCATGCATTTTTATACTTCAGAGGATTTTGTCACAAAATACGTGAACGAGTACCCTGTTACTAAGGGGTGGGGTTGACTGTTGAGTGCCTTTGCATTTAAGAGTCCAGTTTGGAAGTCTGGTGGACTGGGCTATAAATATACAAGTATATCTTTATGAAAGATATCTTCGGCCTCCAAAGATGCTTGTACCCTTTTTCTTTAATTGGTGCTTTGCTCCAGGAATGTCAATGAGATTATAGAGAGGTTACATTTACAGCTCTGTGAAAGAAAAGCTGGGGATTTGGTTTAAATGCATGAGATGTAAGTGGGCAACTGTGCAGTTTTCACCTGGGGTGCTCCTTTGTCATATATACCGTACTGTTTTCAGCAAGCTAATAAGATGCTGAGTGCCAATCTATGTGTTTTGGGAGACAACATATATGATAATCTGATCCTACTGAAGTGGTACAAATTTTCTTTATATTCACTGAGTCTGAAATTTCTGGGCAAAAGCATGTTCGTAATGCATTGATAGACATTTCCAGGTTAATCTTTTGTATGTCTTGTCATACATTGACTTTGATGGGGTGCTGTTTATGTCAGAGAATATTTACATGTAATTGAAATATACAGCATTTTTGTGGTAAGGCTTGACATGACTTTACACTTTTTCATTTGTGGTGCTAAGTAGTAGGCAACTCATGATAAACTTGCGTACAACCTCATCAGTAAATCCCTTTCATGGCAAAAAGCAGAACAGAAATAAACACACACTCATTAATCAAATCACTTGTTCAGCCCAGGACATGGTGTGTCTTCTTCTTTCTTTCTTTTAACTGTCAGAGGTAAAGAGAAGCAGTGGAGTTCTACAATGCTATCTGGATTATTTCTATGAACAAAATTATTATGATAAGCAAAATGGGGCAGTTTGTCAAAGAAAAATGACAACATTGATTAAACGTAAGGACCACAATAAGTGAGTCCGGGTAGCTAGACTATCAAATATAGCCATTTTTTCAAAACGGAACTTGCATAAAGCCTATACACTGATTGATTCAAAGTCACATAATAGAGGAAAATAGCAAAAATCAACATCAAGCAAAAATAAATTATAATGTAAAAATGATAAGGGAGCCATGCTTGTTTGAAAATGAAATGTTATAAAAGGTGCAAAAATCCATCAGTACTTCAAGAAGAAATAAAATACACAGGGTTTTCTTTAGAAATATAATACATAGCTGTCATAATTTCCAATGCATCATATATCATAGGTGTTTGTTGGTAACATATCAGAGACAGATTAAATAAAAACTCCATTAGGTTTCAACACACTATAGAAAATGTACAGGTTTTGTTAAATATTACTCTAAAAGAACAAGTACTGGGGGCTTGCAGCTTACACAATATAATCATGGCTCCATATATTCTGTGGCATGCTGAACCAAACTTTATATCTAGAAAGTCCATGGCCTTACATTTTGCTGGTACATTTTTATGGGAGTACAAACTCCTGAAAAATGTAGGTTTTCATCTAATCAAGTATTAAAACAATCTGTTTTCAATACAATATGAAAAATGGCAGAAACAGCTCTGTTTATTAAAAAAAAAAACTGCTATATTAATGTTACTTTTAATATTTAACACCATAAAGCACTTTAAAACATATAAAAACTAGCTACTGTTGTTGAAAAAATATCATTTTACCACCCAGTGTTAATGTCACCAAGTTTTTTCAGCAAGACAGGTGACTACATGTGAAAGCAAAGTGTTTAGGAATTTGGGTGAACAGTGATGTCAGTTTATTTTAAAATAATCTGCCGCTTGGTGTATAAAGACTCTGGCTTTTCTTCATTGGGGATGGTTTGAGAACATTTTGGGTGGCATTTAAACCTGTGGGACATTGTTTTAATTCTGTGCCTGCTAAATTCCTTTTGGGGAGAGTTTGTTGAAAGAAATGTATCAGCAGTTTTAGCAAATTGTTCTGAGTGCAGAGAAACTTGAAATATTTGCTTGGGATTTGGAATCGTGACAATAATTTGAAACCACAAAGTAAATGCAGAGTAAAGATGGTGCCAATTGTTTTCTCTGTTCTCTCATTGCTATGATCTAGAAGTTTTCCTTTTTCGAAGGGAGGTTCTGTTTTGTTGGAAAAACGATTCAGTATCTGGAAAATTTACAGTATAGGAATGAGTGTTCATTGCTAGTAGTCAGTTCTCAAAATGACAAAATGGTTTGGAAATGAGAAGTGTCAGAATAAAATGTGTGCTTGCCTGTTCTGAATCAGGAGCGAGATATTTCCATGGTAATGCCTCACCAAGGCTGTTTTAATGCAGTGGTGGGCAGATTTCGAAATTATGTTTTTGACTTGAGAAACTCTGAACCTTTATTATGTTTTCGAAAGGTAAACTTAATTGTGTAGTTACTTGTAATACGATAATTTAAGTAAATCTCCCTGAAAAGATTTCCAAATTTTAAGCTCTGGCAGCAATATAAGGTTATATCTAGAAAAAAACAAAACAAAAAACCAACCAAACAGAAACCCCACACCCTACAAACAAAAAAAACCACCGCCAAAAAATCCCAAATCAAACTGGCTCTGACAGAGCACCAAGCTATGAATGTGAGCATTTCAAATGGCAAGGGTCAAATTAAGATGAAAGTCTGGCAGTATTGCAATAAGAAGAAGTTTGGCCATAAAATATAGCAAACCAGAACTTGATTCTTATTAAACAATAATTAAAAAAAATCCTTCTCAAAAATTCAGAATGTATCTTATTACTTTCTAGTTTTTTTCATAATTTATGCTGTTGCTTGCATTTTGCTCATTTTGGAAGTGGAAAATATATTTGGTTTGGGGTTTTTGGTTCCTAATTATTTTCTACATTGTAAGAAACCTTCAGGCAAAGACCAGTGACCTTTTTTTGCTACTTTCTCTTCTGTATCAGGATTTAGAGAGCTAGATTGTGATGGTGACATATGATTAGAAGCTCAGAGAAGTAATTTCCATTCTAAAGTATTTTTTCTGGTTAACATTTATACTCCTTTGACATTCACTTTAGCTAGCTGCATGGTTTTATGAACACTGGTAGTGTGAATAATTGATTCAGTGCAGCGAGAGCTTTATTTAACACATTTGTTTCTTCAACAAGTATATTTTACATTTGTAGTTAACCTTCATGACGCTAAAGGTTTATTACTTAAAAATGTAACTCCTTTGAAAATTAGTCAAATAAAAAGCTCTAATGCACTTATTATGTATTTAATGTGCAGTATGGAAGATGTATTTTTAAAGATATTTGAAAAATATTAGACCAAATTTTCTGTTGTCTTAAATTGGCAGTTTCATTTTCTAAGGGTCTCCTAGCAATACGCTGTCAGTGTATAATAAAGTTATAGCGAAGGAAATCTATGGATTTTTGATGTGAGTTATAAAATCCCTGATTTTGAGAATGGTAAACTGGCATCTATTAATTATCAAAACTGTGTTTTGTCACTTCAGAGCTTAGTTCATAGGTAACCTAGGAAGGAACCAAGTCATTGTCAGGTTCCAGCCTTGGTGTTATCTGAAACGGTAGGTTTTTTTAGAATGAAGATTTCATTCAATACCATGATGGTGCTAGAAAGGTGATGAACACTTTGGGAGGCAGTTATTTCTGAAATCCTTTTTCCTATAAACTGGTGACTAAGAAATAAGGCTGGCAAAAAGTTGAGTGAAAAAATCATGTGATTTTATTTTTCTAAGTACTTTAAGAGGAATAAGAATGTTTGATGAATGAAATGTCTTCTTGTATTTGAAAAATGTAACTAGAATAAAACACTGCTTCTTTCTAGCTAAGTAACCTGAAACAAGTCACAGTTGTGGACGTGTCAGCAAACAAGATCCATTCTATTCCAATCTGTGTACTCCGGATGTCTAATTTGCTGTGGTTGGATATTAGCAGCAACAACCTGAAAGATCTCCCAGAAGACATAGACAGGTAGTTTATGTTTTAATTCATTGACAGGCTTGTGAACTATGAAGCAAATCTAGAAAGTAACAAGCTTCCAAGGGACACAATTAATGAAAAATCACGTGAAAAAATCACATTTAGAAATGCATCAGATAGTTTTGCTTGTAAGCTTTACCATTGCTATTGATGAACTAGGTCAGAGAACAGAAACCACATTTTCTAGCTCATTGATGGCAGATTGCATAGTCAGTGCCTCTACTGTTCAGTTAACTAATTACATTTTCTGCTGCATTCATGATAATTTGTCATTATATCCAGGCATTATTATTTGGGAAGTTCATGGGAAGTTCATACTCTGCCCCAGTTCCAGCAAAGGGGACTCACCATATGGAGTTGGCAGCAGTATCTCTCTGGAGGGTAGACAGGGTGGAGGGAAAGATGAACCAAAGCATATTTAAGTTACTGAAAGAACCTGATAAATTTTGGCAGTAAAACAGAAAAATATTGGTAAGATTAAAAAAACCACTGACAATCCTCCCCTCCTACTCTGAAGTATATCTGCATGTGCACACATATACTCACTCTCTCAATTTAGAGATCCACTAGAACTAGTTTTAAAAAAATCATGCTGATCTCTTTAATGGGACTTACTAGCCTGAGAAAGCACTTTTCTTATCCCTGGGCCTATTTATTCACTCTGGAGTCCTGTTGTAACTTAGTTTACAAAACTTTACATAGACATAAGTAAACCAAAACACATATTAACTAAAGTTTATGAAAAAAAAATACGGATTGTTTATTGATCTGGGAATAGAGATCCCTGAGGCAGAAGAAACTTCACAGAAAAGTTGTTCAGCCTTAACTTCCGCAAGACCTTTTTTGCTGGGCAAAAAGAGTTTTCTGGGACATTGTGTAATCACAGATTTCTCTGGCAGCAGGGCTGAAGTCTTAATTTGTATTAGTAATTCACAGGCTCTAGCCACAACACCATAGAAATCTCATTTTTTCCCAGGGGATCTGAGCAGAGATTTGATTAACTTCAAAGGGCTTCTAAGAGGATATTTTTATTTTATGAAAGGATACACGCTCAACTTAAGGGTCATTTTTTCCCTGTAACCTATATATATTTCTCTATCTCTGAAATATTCCTTTTCTACATTTCATCTTCTCCATTTCGTATTGTGTTGGCAGATTCAATACTAAAGCATCAAAATCAGACACTACAAAATAAGGTTTTCTTTGTTTGACTTTGAGTTTTGAATTTTGAGATCTCTCGGGCTCATGTGCATTCTGAAGACTACAAAATGTCAGGATATGCCTCCCCTCCCCAGTAAACGGATACTCTTTTCAGACTCATGATTTCAATGCCTGCAGTGTCGAAGAACCTCAATGAACTACCATAAAGTCTGTGATTAAAAAAGATGAGCTGGCAGTAAACTGAAGCCTTACTTAATATCTCTCTCCCTGAATTCAAACAAACCCTATGGGCCTGATAAGCAATAGCCTGCAACAGTGTTTTAGGAATGGACCCTTCTGGTCAAACGAGACAAACTTGTTTCATCAGTTTGCTATGCTTTTTGTCTTCTACCTACTCCAAGGAATAAATGCTCAGCCACAAATTGCTATTGCATTAGGAAAAGCCAGGGGAAATAAAGCAAAAGAAGCCCAATGCCTTCCTCCACAAAACATTGTCATTAAATTGATTTCAGTGGGACAACTTGCAAAAGCCGTATGACCAGGCGCTGGTCTTTCTCTTGCTCCCCACAGTACTAATTACTAGTGAAAAACAATAGATGGGAATATACTGCCTAGCACGGATATATCTAGTTCATAGAAACCAGTACATGGGCAAAGCTGTGAGCTGGTGACCCATATTTTTCATTAGTTCCGGGATACACATGGTAAGGCTTTATATCATATTCTGTCAACATCTTATGTATGAAAGCACAGTAATTTTTGTAACTTCTTATCTTGGGCATGCTTCTAAGTACTTGTCAAAGGTGTGCTATTAATATCTATAATGTTGAAACATGCCTGGAAATTTCCATTAAGTTGATGACAATTTGTGAAAGTGTGGTATGAATAATTTTTGAGAAACCAAAGATGGTGCATGTAATTGTTCTTCTTTTACACAAGATTAAGTCTGTATTGCTATTTTGGATAGATGCTCCTGTCTGAAATAAATATTTTAAGTTATCTTTATCTTTTACGTTTTTACAGGTTAGATCAACTGCAGACACTTCTCCTACAGAAAAACAAGTTGACTTATCTTCCACGAGCTCTGGTCAATATGCCAAAGCTCAGTTTGCTAGTTGTCAGTGGTGATGACCTGGTTGAGATACCCACAGCTGTCTGTGAGTCAACCACAGGTTTGAAGTAAGTGAAAGTAAAAGAGAAAGGAATATGTTCTTAAGAAGATAAGGTAGATGCACCCAGGAGAAATACTTTCACAAGCATCAGTTTCTACCATACCTGGTAGTCAAATTCTGGCCCAATTTATATCAGAGCCCTTAAGGAGGCACTAGAGAGATTGGAAATTGCAGAGGAGCCGCAGCTTTCTGATTTTTAACTGCTAGTTCCCCGCATTGTGCATCTGTATGCCTAAACTGCTATTCCTGTATAGGCTTGGTCATAGTAGCTCTAACTCTGGAGTCGCAAAGCCATGCCCCAGAGTGGGACCAGTAGTCTGGCAGTTGATAAGCTCAGTACTGTCAAAAGTATGTTGCTGGGAGTGGGAGACATGGCTAGTTAAAAGGCTAAATAATGTCACATGAGTTTAGCAGTTCATATATTCTTTGTTGTGAAAGAGCCTATTGTTGCTGCATGCAGGATAAGACTAAAAGACCTTTCAGACTACAATTATAATGATCCTGCATTTCCGCAGGCCATGTTCAGGTCTTTGATTATGCAACTATTTGAGACTCTATACTGGGTCTGGCTGGGATGGAGTTAACTTTCCCCATAGCATTCCTTAAGCCCCGCAATGCTGGGCATTGTATTTGTAGCTAGAATGGTGCTGATAACACACCAAGGTTTTTGACTACTGTTGAGCAGTGCTACCACAGCATCAAGGCTGTCTCTCCAACCCTCCCCCCCAAAGGCCAGTGGGCTGAGGATGAGCAAGAGGTTGGGAGGGGACATAGCTGGGACAGCTGACTCAAACTGACCAAAGAGGTATTCCATACCAATGACATCATGCTCAGCAATAAAAGCTAAGAGAAAAGAGAAGGGTCATTTGTTATGAAGGTATCTGTCTTCCAAAGCAACTGCTACACATACTGAGTCCCTGCTTCCCAGGAAGTGACTGGACATCTCCTCTTGATGAGAAGCAGAGAATAATTTTTTTTTGCTTTGCTTTGCTTCCACACATGGCTTTTGCTTTTCTTCATTAAGCTGTCTTTATCTCAACCTACGAGTTTTTCATCTTATATTCTCCCTCTGTCCTGCTGAGGAGGGGGAGTGAGAGAGCTGCTTGGTGGACTCCTGGCCAACCAAGCTCAACTGACCACAGACTCACAGCAATTCTTGAGGTTGATTTGTTGCAACATTTGTTCTTTTGAAAGTAATAATTTTATTGATTTTTTTCCTTCTTGGAGTGGTAATATCACCAGAGATTTTCAGAATGCTGTGCACTTAATTTGCACATTATATAAGTTGTTTATGTAACCATCTAGTTTTACACCTGCAAAGTGTAGCTTTAGGAAATTTGCAAATATGACACAAATCACGTCCAGTCATGCATTGAAAAAGAGAAGTAACATAAAACAAACAAAAAATGAAGATACATATTGTCAGCTAAGTGATACTGGCAAAATTCCAGATTGCTAGGCAATCTTGTTAGGATGGAGTTCATACTGCTCATTAACAGATGTGAAATTACAATACAGTCTGTCAGAAGTTCCATAATAAAGAAATATACCTGTTATTGCAAGGAATGATTATGTAGATAGGTGAAAAGAAAGAGATAAATCTGATCATTTTTATATGGAAAGTAGAATATAGAGAAGGTGCCATTTGAAATCTGTATTTTTTCTAACAATAGATGGATTCTAACAATGCCATAATGCAAAAAATGAACAAATGTTCTTTACGTTTCTCCTTCTGGGTGTAGTAGCAACTTCTAAAATATCTTTCATGTTGGCCAGTGATATTCAGAAGCCTGTTGCGTATATTCTTGTGTTAATCTCTCTCTAGATTCATAAGCCTCAAGGACAGCCCAGTTGAAACTATTGTATCTGAAGATACTGAAGCAATTATAGAAAGCAAACGTGAACGGGAGCAGTTTGAGAAAGAGTTTATGAAAGCATACATTGAAGACCTAAAGGAAAGGGGTATGTGTTAATTTACAGTAAACTTCCTGCTATCTTGGATATAAATGCAGGCATACATTGGGAACATCAATTTTTAAGAATACAAGAAATATACCCTTAAACTGTAATTGTCTGTTATGGTATTAAATAAGATTAAAAGTGAAAAAGTCGAATGTGCTTTGTTAAAAGTTTGGGCCCTAACTAAAAGACTTCATATTGAACAAAGATATACAAAATGAATGGTGTGTTTGTACATCAGCATTAACCTTAATTCAATTACAATGCATGCAATGATAATCCTCATTCTCCAGATTTACTTACCTCTTTTGGGATTAGCATTAGTGATTTTGAATTCCTGCAGAAGTGCTTCTCCCCCTCAAAGGAAACACAGTACATATATGAAATGCTCTTTACACTGATAGGACATTCTTTAACAATGTATCTGTATCAATGTACTAATTGTTTAACCACTGCAAAATTGTTGTAGTAAAATTGCTGCTTTTGTCTTTTTTGGACAGCACCTGAAAGTTTACATATTACTTAGCTTGCTGTTCTGCCTTAAATTTATCGCAATTAAGTAACTGTCAATCTCTTGAGACTTGTTTAGTAAACTTGTTAGGAAACAAAGGGAAAATTTCCTGTGAGCCAAAGTGACCTATAGGCTCTGTTTAAACATTTTTGAGAGTTTGTGTGTAAAGATGAATTTTTGTGGAATGAATCTTATGGTATCTTTTCATTCCTTGCATTTCATGTAAGTGGTCTATATAGTAGTCCTACAAGACCTGATAAAAGAGAAATGTAAAAAAAGGCCACAGGATGTGGCTGCAGAATACTTTTCATGTTCTGATACTGGACTTTTGTTCCTTAATGTCCATAAGCTGCACACTTGAGTATTCAAGCCGTCTACTTCCAAAGTGGAATCTGCTATAAAAGTGCCAGATTCTGATAATGGTAGCAACAGTGGTTAAAACAAAGAGAAGGAATGGAGGAAAAACTGAGATCATAATTTGGCTTTAGAGAAACTCATGAAATATGTAATAATGGAGTTGTATTTACATACTTGTGAAATGCGGAGTCTAAGATAATGGCTGCCAGGCTTCCTGAAACTTGTATTTGGCCCTGTCAGGCATAGGCCAGCTTTATATGCCTTTGGGACAAAGCAGCTCAGGGATACACTCTTCTGCCTTCCTAGACAAATCTTGTCTCCATGTTTTTTATGATGAGGTTGAATCATGAAACTCTCTTGTATTTCCTGCTTCTGAACTCTTGTGCTATAGATTATGCCAATACCTGTTTTTGAAAAGGAAACTGGAGAAGGAATAGCTTCTGTATAATACGAGCTGGCAGAATTTCTGAATGATAGCACAAAGATCACTTATCAAGCACCTTTGAAATAAACCCAAACCTACCTGTTTCTAGGTAAGGGCTCCATTTATTTGTGCTGGATTACATAGCTGAAGTCTGAGATGTATTTCTTCTTTCTCTTTTCACAGATTCTACTCCTTCCTACACTACGAAAGTATTACTCAGTCTTCAGCTCTGAAGATCAAAAATCTCTAAATCATTAGCGAATATCAGAATGACTCTATTTTTATCCACCTGAATAGAAAACACTAGAAACCACAGATGGCCAGAAGCACTTCAAAATCATCAGGAACTTTTTTATTTGTTACTGTAGTTGCTCCCAGTAACTACAGACAAAACAAAGAGCAGCAGAGCCTTTGTAAGATGCTATTTCACCTTTTAAATCAACATATTTATTTTCAAGTTCACAGCAACGGCCACTAATTTACATATAGACCTGCTGAAAGTAAATATTCGCGTAATAAAGTATACGCAGGCATAGAAGCCCTCAGGATGAAGACATTGTACATTGTGGAACATAAATCATCATCTTAAAAAGAGATTTGATTTTATAAGAGGGGAAGGATTAATTTAGAGAATGAACGTGATCTGTTGTATTCTTAAGACCAAATAACACTTAGTTCTTTACAACATTTAAAGTGCAAACACATACATAGTTGTTTGCATTTACCTTCCATTCTTCAAAGAAATTGTCCTCCTCAGGATTTTCAGTTTAGATAAATTTCAACAACTTTATATACAGAAACTGTGGCAATTCTGTTGCTTTTTTCAAGCATATTATAAGCTTTTACCTTGAATTTTTCGCAAACTCAAGTACCAACATGACTGAAACTTCTGTGCTAAGCAGTCTTGTAATATAGCAGTGTATTAAATAAGATTTTAAGGACTAAGCAGCATGAACAAATACTATCAGCAAAATGATGATAAAGGTCTTCTACTAATGGTTTCAGATTACAGGATTTTGTGGACATTTATTGGAATTTTCCAAGTTGTATAAGAATTAGTTTGCTGGATAAAAAGTTATGTTGCTTGCTATTTAATAATCTGTTTATATATAATTATGTAAGTGTATATACTGTAGAGTTTAGAAATCTAGTTTTACATATATTTTTTGTTTAATAAACCAAAACTTTTTAATCTAAAAAGACTTTGAGAATTTAGACTCAAATTAGACTCAAATTAGAGAATTTAAATAGTCGAAACCTATGAGTTCAGTTAGGGGAAATGATATTTACATCTTGCTTTTTTATTATAGATGAGCTATGTCCAGTTTTGTGCAGTAAAGTGCCACTTAAGTCAGTCATATTTAAAAAGCAAAACAACAAAGGATGTGCTTCTCAAGATTTCCATACAAAAAATACTGCTTTTGCTGTTTTCTTTCCTTTTAACTTTTTAGCATTCATTCTTTTGAGAGTAGAGAATTTGTAAATACTATGTGGTTATGTATTCTGGTCACAAACTCCTGCAGTTATATGACTATCCAAATGTCCAGTGGGACGGGGAGAGTGAGTGAGCGGCTGCGTGATATTTGGCTGACTGCCAGGTTAAACCACGACGCCAAAATGAAACCCTCTGGAATTAGTCTCTAGGTGTTAATGCCAATTTTAAGCATGTCCTGGAACAAAAAGAAAGCTTCAAAAAACTCTGAGAAAACTTGACATTGATCTAAAACAGAATAATGGAAGATATAAAATGATTTTTTTATTATGAAGATATTGAAATATGATAAAACAGTGGCAAAGTGGCTTATAACAATGAGGCTATCTGAAACTACCCTACCAAACTTTCTTTTAGTGAAATTATAAATTGGGTTGATTAGGTATTAATATTGATGTAGTAAACTTCTGTAAGACATCTGATTTGGCATTGCTTGAAATTCTATTTCTAGAGTTTTATTGTAGTCTAATATGATCCACTGAAAATCATAGGAATGGAAATTACAACTGCTGTATTTATAGAATGTCCATTATGGAAGTTGTAACTTTAAGAAAAATTAGGGGTGCAAACATAATTAACTAAACAAAAGTTCCCAGTGCAAATTCTAGTGTGAGAATTGTTGCATATATAAACAGAAGGTACTTGAATAGAGAAGTTGTGTTAGTACTTATCTAGCATTGCTGCTAATCTTACTTGAAAGATTTCTGCTGTTCACAGGTAAGAGTGATGCAGATAAACTGGGGAACATTCAGAAGAAACCAATAGCATAAATAGAAAACATGCATTTTTAAGTTCATTGAACAAGTCCATTTGCTTGTCAATGTTTATCAATGAAAAATCACAGTCTAGAAACAGGATTTTTTACTGCAGCAGAGAAACATAAGGCAGAAGACCAAAACTTGAATTCACGGATTTGAACGAGAAACAAAAGGCCTCTTTTGCAGTAAGAGTAACCATGGGACAACTCACAAAACTGATAAATTCTCAGTCATTAACAATCTTTAAGTCCAAGTTAACATTTTCCTTAAAAAATTGCTGTAACAATTAAGCCATGGAAAATGCAAGGTCAATGCTATACAGAGGATCAAGCTAGTGTTCCCCAACTTGACTTTGGACCTCTGTGAATCTGATTTTCATAAAATCACAGAGTGGTTTCAGTTGGAAGGGACCTTCAAAGGTCATCTAGTCCAACCCCTCTGCCACAGGCAGGGACATCTTTCACTAGATTAGGTTTTTCAAAGCCCTGTCCAACCTGACTTTGAATACTTCCTATGATGGCACATCCACAGCTTCTCTAGAAAACCTGTTCCAGTGTCTCACCACCTTCATTGTAAAGAACTTTTTCTTTAGATCCAATCTAAATCTACCTTATTTCAGTTTAAAACTGTTACCCCTTGTCCTGTCATTACAGGCCATGGTAAAAAAATCTTTCTCCATCTTTCTCATAAGCCCCCTTTATACATTGCAAAGCTGCAGCTTTCTCTTCTCCAGGCTGAACAACCCCAACTTTCTCAGCCTTTCCTCATAGGAGAGGTGTTCCAGCCCTCTGACCATTTTCGTGACCCTTCTCTGGACCTGTTCTAACAGGTCCATGTCTGTTTTGTGCTGGGGACTCCAGAGCTGGATGCAATACTCCAGGTGGGATCTCATGAGAGCAGAGTAGAGGGGGACAATCGCTTCCCTCAATCTGCTGGCCATGCTCCTTTTGATGCAGGATACAATTGCCTTTCTGGACTGCAAGTGCATATTGCTGGCTCATGTCCAATTTTTCATCCGCCAGTATCCCCAAGTACTTCCCTGCAGGGCTGAGAGCTTTTATTCCCAGCTCTTGTAGAACATTACTTCCTAAAATCTTATCCACAGAAAGAAAGGATTATTTTTGTCACAGAATTTGTCAAGTACCTCTGTTTAAGGGGAAGATGGTGTACATGTACAACTGTCTCCATTAAACCTAAGACATCCAGTGGGTAATGTCAGCTATAACCGAAAGTCCTAATTTCAGCATAACTGCATCTGAGTTCTACTTCTATGATCTGTACAGCAAAAGTACTGTGAGAACATACTTATGACATGCTGTTACATATACCTTTATTAGTGTCATCCATTGCAGCACAAAATCTGTGTGTCAAAAGAGACCTCATTTTGAATTTCGTCTAATTTTATTGGTTTTCTACCCAACTTGGTTTACTAGTAATTTTACTTTAAACTATTATCTTTCACTAAAAAACAATACTTCGAGAGAAGAGAATTGTTATTGGTGTGTTGCGCACTTTCTTTTTCAATTTTTGAAAGTGAGTAATTTTATGAGTGAAGGGAATTGTGTGTACTAATGGCAATTTTTGTTATTTTCAAGCTTCTGATGTCAGATATTTAGATACCTAAAAAAAGCAATGTGTTTTTTCTTCTGAGCTGCAAAATCAACATGCATGTGTTGTGTACAGCATTTTTATTGGCTATGACTAGCTTCCCAAAACTCAACACTTTCCTTCTGCTTCGCAAGTAGCCTCTATTCAAAACCAGCAAGACTGGGAGCAATTGAAATATGTGTTATAGAATACTCACTGGCTCAATGTGCAAAAGAAAATCAGATAATTATTTTTCATTGTGTTCCTTTTCCTTGTTCTGCATTGTTTTGGCCTTGTTTTTAAGGATAGCAAAGTATAAGCTAGGAAGATAAACTTATAATGAAAGCAAATATCTTGAAATTTAATTAATGAGTACCCAGAATAACATACTCTTGCATCAGATTTTGGTTTAAAATTTACAGTTAATACTGGACAATATATTCTTTTTTTTCCCCTTGAACATTTACACACCATCGGAACTGTTTTACTGTGTTTATTTTCTGCAAAGGAAGCACCAAGCAAAATGATAAACAACGAATGCTCTTGATGATATGACTTGATTTCAGCAGCCGCTAGGTCCTGGTCTGTGGAGAATTTCCATACAAATTAGCTCCCGCTTCATAGAGGGTGGGAACAGATTGGGGAGTAGGGTTTTTTTTCTGGTTTTGGTGCCTCATTTGAACTAGTCCTAATAAATAGAAGAACTGTAACTCAGTGTAACTCTGGTTATGTACCTCTTGGATAACCCTTCTATATGTTGAGCAGTTCAGGAAGAGTGTCCTCTCTCTTTAATTGCTGAATCTGCTACTTGGGCTGATTCCAGCTGTGACTATATTCTATCCCACAGCTCGCTCTCTTCTGCACTTTATTGGTCCACTAACAGCTGTGGGTGTTGCTTAGTGTAAATAGGGGATCTGCATGGTGTTTTCATTATGTGCCGACTGGCATTAATACGAAAGGATCATTACTATCTCTTTCCTCTCCCTGGAACTTTCTGTTTTCTTGTTGTCAACTTCAACGTAACTACTTGAGGTACAACAAAATCTTAGTGAAGAGCCATTTCATATCTAAAAAGCAATTACATCTTAAACATATTGCTTCTGCTATGTTCAGAGTTTTTATTTTCCACTAATGCTTCCAGCCTTTTCCTAAAATCAACAATGACATTTATAAAGTAATTAAATTAGCTGTCAAAACATGGTGAATAGATCTGTAAGGAAGGATATCAGTTTAGAGAACTAAAAATCAGTTTTAAGCTATACAAGAGCAATATTTGAATCCAGATTTACATACAAAATATTACATTTTCTTTTTCATTCATTACATAGGTCCAGACAAGTTAAGGCTGAGTCAGCCTTTGGCCCTGTGTATTATGCAATGACAGAATAATATGTTTAGAAAAAACAATGTGTTATACTGTAGGGTTTTAAGCTGATAAATACATGTGGCGCTCCTCTGAGTTACTGAAGCTGCTGTCTGTGCCTGGGACATGTCAGATTTTTTTTGTGTTTTGCACAGAGGAACACCACAACATATTTCTTTCAGACTTCCTACAGGTTTATGAATGGCATGAAAGGTAATTCAATGTTTCATTCTTATTCTGTGTTTCCTGGTTCAAAAACTGCAATGATGTCACCTGTAGTATCTGTGTAACTTCCTGTCAAGATAAGTATTTCAAAAGAAGACGATCCCAAGTTTGTTGTGGTACTGCCCTGGCCCCAGGGAGGTAGAGAAGGTCAGCTGTCTGCTCTGAGTGTATTCAGAGAAGGTGAGTTTAGTGGTTAGACATTGGCAACTGCAGGAATCATGAGTGGCAGCACTTGATACAACCAGGTAGCTAAAGGAATTCAAGATTTTAATTTTTTTAAAATGTAAGTTTGGTTTTGTTTTTACATTTTAAAAAGGTCCATATCACCAGGGTTCCTTTCTCTACAGCTATGGGAGCTGTATGTCAAAGCACATGTTGGCATTTTAAGATAGCACATGATTTCAGGAAGGAGGGATTAAAGAAAGCAATAGTATTTTAGTTGCAGTAAATTGACCATTGGCAACACTGTGATATGGCTGAAAATGATTAGGATATATCTGCTTTTATGCTATAAGTAGACTTTACATATGTTGGAAGGTCTTGCTATAGGAAAGCTTCTGTCCAGTAGCTTCCGTAATTCCTTTTCCTCTTACTTTGGACTAGCGTAAGGTTATACTGCATTAAGCCAAACTACCCGGAGCTTTCAGGCTGAGGGTAAATGGGGAAAGGTTTCAGGACTCTGTTTCACCTTTCTTTTCCTTTCCTACTCTTTCTTTTTCTTTCACTCCCTTATTTATCTAACAATTAAAAAATCAGATGCTCATATTAGAAATATCTCCTACCAAAAAAAAAAAAATTGGCATGTAATTTTCAAGAGCTTGTTGGTTACCTGGTACTTACAATCAGCTGCTAAACTGGGTTGTCCCTGATTCAGTTGCAGTAATTAGCATTTGGCACATGATGTATGTATAACAGGTGTTGGCAGGCTGGTTAGAAGTTCTTATCAGAGAAATACTGTATCCTGGCTGAGGAGATTCATTCATATCCCTTTTATCTCCCCTGCCTGTCTGTCACTTAATGCTCTAGGTATGATACTAAATTAACACTCTGATATTTGCTACTTAACCATTCCTTGGTTTGTTAAAAACATGTTGCATGTTTCATCCCAGGGCACATCACAAACTAGCAGGAAGGTTTCTGCTCCATCTGAAGCCTTGCAGCTGCAGGACAGGTTTGCTGCCCTCAAAGCTAGGAAGGAGACGGGTGTGCTTTCAAGTGAAGCAACCAAGATCACTAATTCTGAACCACACAGGATAACCTGGAGGAAGTGGCAAGTGATAGCGGTGGGCAACTCTCTGCTGCAGGGGATTGAGGCACTCATCTGCCAACTTGACCTGTTGTCCAAATAATTTTGCTGCTTCCTAGGGGCGTGGATCCAGGATGTTATGGAGAGACTGCTAAAGCTTGTCCCACTCTCCATTATCCCCTGCTCCTCTCCCATGTGGGCATGAGTGATACTAACAGGGACAACCTCAAAAGTAACTACAGAGTTCTGGGGGTGATAGGGTTGTGAGACCCAGGTGGTGTGTCTCTTAATCCTGCTGGTGAGGGGAAAGGGTTGACTACATGTTAACAATTGGTTGCAGATCTGGTGTTGCCAGCTACGTTTGGTTTCTATGACCATGGGACCCTGTTTGAGGATCAACATCTGCTTGTGAGAGATGGGATACACCTAACTGGGGCAAAGGTATCTTTGCCAGCAGGATGGTTGGCCTGGTAAGAAGAGCTTTAAACTGGGAATGATGGGAGAGGGAGATAGTTACCAGCAGCCCTGTGAAGGATTGATGGACAACGTTGACATACAAAGGACTGGAGACGTGAGTGAAAGGGAAAAAAAATCCACAAGACAGGGCTAAAGCATTTGCATATGCGCAAGGAAGTGCCTACGAGACACCATTATGGGGAAACGTCCCAGACCGTTTCTGGGAAATCGGCATGCCTCTTTGAAGTGCCTGCACAGTAATGTACACAGCATAGGGAATAACCATGAGGAATTAGAGATCTGTGTGCAGTTGCAGGGCTGTGATCTTGTTGGGACCACGGGGATGTGGTGGGATGGCTTGTGTGACTGGGGTCCTGCAATGGAAGGATTCAGGCTCTTTAGGAAGGACAGCCTGGAAAAATGCCTCATACATGAGAGAACAGCTGGAATGCATGAAGATCTCCCTGGGGATGGATGAGGAGCTAACAGAGAGTTTATGGGTACGGATTAACAAGTAGAACCAGTATGGGTGACACTGTAGTGGGTGTCTGCTATACGCCACCTGATCAGGAAGAACAGGTGGATGAAGACTTCTACAGACAGCTAGAAGCAGCCTTACCTTAGCAGGCGCTGATCCTTGTGGAGGACTTCAGCCACCCCAGTTTTTGCTGGATTGACAAGACATTAAGGCATAAACAATCCAGGATTTTCCTGGAGAAAATAAATTAAAACTTTCTGATGGAAATCATAGAGGAGCCAGCTAGCAGAGGTGTTTTACTGGACCTCATACTCACAAACAAGCAAGGGTTTGCTGGGGATGTGAAGTTTGAAGGCAGCCTTGGCTGCAGTGACTATAAGATGGTGGAGTTTGGGATCCTGAGAGGGAAGGGAGCAGAGTAAAAAGCAAGATCCCAAGCCTGGACTTCAGAAGAGCAGACTTTGGCCTCTTCAGGAATGTGCTTGAAAGCATCCCCTGGGATAAGGCCTTAGAAGAAATAAGGGACCAAGAAAGCTAGCTGATCTCCAAGGATCACCTCCTCCAAGCTCAAAAGCAGTTCATGCCAGTGAGCAAGAAGTCAACTAAAAATGCCAGGAGGCCTGTGTGGATGAACAATGAGCTCCTGGCAAAACCCAAAGAGAAAAAAGAAGTATACAGAAGGTGAAAGCAGGGGCAGATAACCTGGAAGGAATAACAAGACACTGTCCAAGAATGCAGAAGAAAGCATGGCCAGGAAAGCCAAAGCCCACCTGGAGTTGAAACTGGCGAGGAATGTCAAGGGTAACAGGAAGGGCTTCTATAAATATGTAAATGGCAAAGGAAAGACTAGGGAATATGTAGGCCCACTGCTGAATGGGGTGGGAGCTTTATACAGGACATGGAAAAGGCTGAGGTACTGAATGCCTTCTTTACCTCAGTCTTTACTAGCAAAACTGACCTTCAGGTATCCCAGGTCCCAGAGACCAGGGGGAAAAGCTAGAGTAAGGAAGATGCGCCCTGGGTGGATGAGGATCAGGTCAGCGAATACTTCAGCAAAATGGACACACCTAAGTACATGGGCCCTGATGGGATGCACCCGTGAGTGCTAAGGGAGCTGGCTGATGTGATAACAAGGCCATTCTCAATAATCTTTTATCAGCCATAGTGACTGGGAGAAGTGTCTGAAGAATGACAGAAAGCAAATGTCACTTTAATCTTCAAGAAGAGCCAGAAGGAGGACACAGGGAATTATAGGTCAGTGAGCCCCACCTTAATCCCTGGAAAGGTGATGGAGCAGCTCATCCTGGAAACCATTTCTAGGCACATTAACTACAAGAAAATCATCAGGACCTGTCAGCATGGCTTCACAAAGAGGAAGTCATGCTTGACCAACTTGATAAACTTCTGCATTGAAATGACTGGCCTGGTAGATGATGGGAGAGGGGTGGATATTGTCTACCTGGAATTCAGGAAAGTATTTGACATTGCCTCCCATAAAATCCTCATAGACAAGCTGTTGATATATAGGCTGGATGAACAGATAGTGAGGTGGACTGAAAATTGACTGAATGGCCAGGCCCAGAGGGTGGTAATCAGTGTCACAAAATCTAACTGTAGGCCACTAACAAGCGGTGTACCCCAGGGGTGAATACTGGGTCTATTCCTGTTTAACATCTTCATTAATGGTCTATATTGTCCTGGTTTTGGCTGGGATAGAGTTAAATTTCTTCCTAGTACTGTGTTTTGGATTTAGTATGAGAAGAATGTTGATAACACACTGATGTTTTCAGTTGTTGCTAAGTATCTTGTCAAGGACAACTACCCTTTCCTACCAAGCTAGACTGGGAGGAGGGAACACAGCCACGACAGCTAGCCCATCTGGCCAACAGGGTATTCCATACCATGTGACGTAATGCTCAGTATATGAATGGTAAGCGTGATCCAGGAAGTACTGATAGCTACTTGGTTATCAGTCAGCGCGGGTGGTGAGCAATTGCATTGTGCTTCACTCATTTTGTATATTCTATTATTATTATTATTATTTTCTCTTTTCTGTTCTATTAAACTATCTTTATCTCA
>NW_009235231.1:64351-85871 GCF_000690835.1 Fulmarus glacialis
GTCGCCCACAAAGGTCCATACTGCATCCAATCTTTTTCAACATGGTCATTAATGGTCTATATGACGGAGCAGCGTGTACCCTTGGCAAGTTTGCTGATGACACAGAACTGTGAGGAGCGGCTGATACACTAGAGGGTTATGCTGCCATCCAGAGGACCTCAATGGGCTGGAGAAACGGGCTGGAGAAATGGGCTCACAGGAACCTCATGAAGTTCAGTGAAGTGTAAAGTTTTGCACCTGGGGAAGAACAACCCCATGCACCAGTACAGGCTGGGGGCTGCCAAGCTGGAAAACAGCTTTGCAGAAGCTGCCCTATGAGTACTGGTAGACAGCAAGTTGGACATGAGTCAGCGATGTGCCCTTGCCATAAGAAGGCAAGGGCTAATGGTATCCTGGGCTGCGTTAAGAGGAGTCTTGCCAGCAGGTCAGGGGAGGTGATACTTCCTCTCTCCTTGGCACTGGTGAGGTCACACTTGGAGCACTGTGTCCAGGTCTGGGCTTCCCATTACAAGAGAGGTATGGACATGCTGGAAAGGGTTCAGTGAAGGGCCACTAAAATGATTAAAGGACTGGAGCATCTCTCCAATGAAGAAAGGCTGAGAGAGCTGGGACTGTTCAGTGTGGAGAAGAAAAGGCTCAGGGAGATCTTATCAATGTGTATAAATACCTGAAGGGACAGTGCAAAGACGACAGAGCCAGGCTCTTTTCAGTGATGCCCAGTGACAGGACAAGAGGTAGTGGGCACAAACTGAAACACAGGAGGTTCTTCTTGAACATCAGGAAACACTTTTTTACTATAAGGGTAACTGAGCACTGGCACAGGTTGCCCAGAGAGGTGGTAGAGTCTCCAACCTTGGGAGATATTCAAAAGCTTTCTGGACATAGTCCAGGGCCATCTACTCTAGATGACCCTGCTTGAGCACGGCTATTGGACCAGGTGATGCCTAGAGGTCCCTTCCATCTTCAACCATTCTGTGACACCGGGACAGGACAGGTGTCCTGAAGACTGCTTTGCTTCATGTGGCTAATTCCAGCTGTAATGTTTCAGCACTACTGAAAGTTTGTTTGTATGGCCTGGGTGCAGGTTCAGTAAGGTAGATTTAATGGAAGAGTATTACCTGCTGCGTTGTCAACTCTGACACCCTGAGTATAAATCCTGACTGATAGTGCAGTAGTGTTCAGGAGAACCAGACTGAAATGATATCTTAAGTCATGAGTGAATACTGCCTGACGTTCATCATCATTTGTGGATATTACAAGCTACTTCAATAAATAGAGCAATTTGCTCTGTGCTAGAACTGCTTCCCTCTGTATCTGCTGAAACCAGTATTGCTGTACTGTGCATCAGATCTTTGGATTAATACATGTGAGTATCGTAAGGAAATTCAGCAGAAGTTTTCAATGATGCTGTCATTTTGCACCCTTGTGGGATTGTTTCAGGCCTCTGTTGTGTACCCCTTGGTCCTGCATGGTGAGAAGGCCTGTACAGCTCTGGATTTCCTGTTAAAGCATGACCTCTGGACTACATCTTATTTGCTATTAGCCTAGACTGGTGGAAACTGCACAGTAAATAGCCAAATGTCCTGTATTTTACAGTACTCCCTTCTTCCTTGTTAGGACTACAGGGCTTTTCGGTAGAGGTAATGAGCAAATGTCTAAGTGGACAACTGGTTTGGTGTGCTCAGATGCTACAGCTTTTCTTACAACATGTTGCTTTTGGTGTTTAAAAAACAAAACAAAACAAAACAGCCTCTTGGCTGTGTTTAAAATCCAATCTGAAATATGAGGAACCCTGACAGGCTCAGGTCAGTAAGTAAAGTCATTTTAAATATAAGAGACTAAGTGAAGGGGAGAACAATTTCAGAGGAAATCTCTGAAGGCACTAATAAGATATCCTGGTCAGAGTTTGACAGTTATTTCTTTTCATGGTTGTGTCAGCATTAGTTCTTCATGTTGCTTTCTGCCCCCTCAGGGAACTGTTGTGGGTTAAGTTTTTTTGTGGGTTATTTTTAATTCAGATCAGATCCTCAGTCTGTTTGACTGTATCTACTATCACAAAGGGGCTTAGGAAAGTATTTCCTCTGAAAAGAAACTCCAGCATTACCTCTGAAATAAATGTTCACCAAACTACAGCCTTGCTGCATTAGCAACCAGGTTGTGAAGGAGTTGTAGGTTACCTGGTTAGACCTGGCTCTTGACTTTATGTGATCTATTTAAAATCAACGTGACAGATGATACACATGGGAAGTGCCACTGTGAACTATCACAGTAACAACTGTAATTGGCATCTCTGTAATATGAGAACAGGAGTGACCTCTGGAAAACAAAATGTCAGCCACATCAGTGGTACTTCAGTATCGTATTTTACATGCAATCATCTGGGAATTGTACTCTGTCCCTCATGCTCCTAATTTCAAGGGCTGTCATATCTGGTTGATTGTTTTACTTCCTTTCCTCAAAAGCTCACAATGAATTCTTTACGACCTATTTAAAATCCATATAGACATAAAAATATGAGAAACAAAGAAAACCCAAGGCAGACTAGCGACCTCCTGAGCAATGATAGCTCTGAACAGAATTCACTGATCATTCCTATACTTGTTTTGGGGAGAGATAAACATTTCAGGAGCAGTTTTCCATTGGAACTTTTAATACTTAATCAAAACTGATTTTATAGATGATAAGTGGGGAAAACTGGTGAATATTCTTGTGTCCTCAATATTTTTTTTATAAGATCAAGGCTTTAATTTTGAGTACAGCATCAAGGCTCAGCTGATTGGAAGGAAACACTGATATATATGCATTTTTAAATAATGGTTCAATGTGTTACTGCAATCCAAAGTGCAAGGGTTACTTTTTTAAAGACCTGCCAGTTTTATGGCATTTTTCTCCTCTTTTATATTCTAAATCTCTAGGAGGCAGTATGAGATATTTGCAGTACAAATAATGTGACTAGAGGGGGAAGCTTGAGGCTTTGGGAGAGGGAAAGTCCAAAAAAGTTACAAAACTGAGGTGTTTCTCTTGGTATTTTTGAATGAAATGAGTAGCCTTTTATTGTCTGGAAGGCATGACTGTACACTTCAGTATTTTGGAAAGGTTTTAATTTATATTGATACATTACCTGGGTCCGAGGCTTCAAAGTTTTCACTTGTTTTGTGGGCAGCTGTTGCTTTAGGTGGCTGTAAATGTTAGAGGAATAATTACTGCATGATACATGAGAGAGGAGTGTCGGGAAGTATCAGAAATTTACATCTTTACCCAGGATTACCCTTTCATTTCAAAATGCACTGCGACTTCGAGCAACTGTAGTTGGAATCATTTCCTTTTTCAATCTCTTTGGACATAATTTCCTTGGGCAAGTGGGAAAAATGGTCCACTCTTTATTCTGACGCAAGAGTGGAAGTTTTTGCTGGGATCTGTACCTTGAAAAATGCTGGAAAGCTGTTGAACCTATGACCTGCCTTTCTTATTAATGTTGCAATACATAAACAGGTATGTTCTTCCAAGTCCAAAGGGTTCTCAGCCTGTACTGGAATACCTCAAAAAACTTTTTAATTTAAAAGACGCACTGGAATTTGGGTTTGAGTTATGCACTTCTCCCTATAATTGTCTAAGTTGTAAAATTTCTGTTTAGAAATGAATTATTTTTCTAGCTCTCCAGTTTCATGTCTCATGTAGGTCTTTCCAAATGTAAGCACAATTTCTATTTTTCTAACCTACTAACAGAGATAGTTTTTATGAAAACTAAACCCAACAATAATGGAACCAAAGCAACAGCCTAATGAAAGCTGGATGAGCTACTGTATTTTGAAGCTGTGTTGACTATTTCAGTCAAGGTTAATCCTTATCAAACACCTTTATCAGATATGTTTTTTCCTTGTTTTACCTTTTCAGCATGCCTCACCCTACATTGCACCCTTACTATTTTATTCCTTGTGTATTATGTAGCTTTAAAATACACCTGAATTTAAGGAAAAGTTTTTGGTTGGTTTTTTTTTTTTTTTTTTTTGAGTTACTTAATGTTTTAAATCTCTGACCTGCAACATTAGCTACATTTCAAAAACAAAACCTGAGATAAAACTATTTGTTAAACAACTCCCTGGACAAATGTTTTGTGTTCATTCTGCCCAAAAGGAACATCGTGGAAGCCTGTGTCCAGAGGCAGCAACAACTGTGGCAAAACGTAATGTGCAGCCAGCTAATTAAAATTTGGTTTTATCTGGCGATTTCTGTAGGTAAAATTTCAGCTTCTGTGGGCAAATAACAAGGACTGATTAGCTAGCAGAAGTGTTGCAATGCAGGAACAGTAGAGGTGGTAGGACGTGTGCAGTTTTGAGAAGGATGCTGGATAAGGTACCGTGTTTCACAGTCACATAGGTTGTATCTTTCTTGCAAAAAAAGACTGCTTGCCATCTGCTCTAGGCATGTTAACTTAAACTCTACATTCAGCACAAAAGGCTTTTATTAACTTACCATTTACCAGTGGTCTATAAAAAAAAACATGCCTCCAAACTTGTATGAGCTTTGCTTTTTGAGGTTTCAGACAGATTTTTAGCCCAGAAGGCAGCTGCTCCTTCTTGTTTGTGTCACTTCAAGATACAAATTAGCCAGCTATCTTTCAACAAATCTTTGTATTAAGAAGTAGTACAGCCTGGGTAGTGGGAATGAAATTTATCCTGAATCTCTGCGGTCCCATCTTTGTGGGAAAGAGGTTTCTATTTTAATTTTACAGCAGGTGGTACTTGTACATAGGATGCGTGGCAACTACACCCATTGGTAGAAATTTCCATGGCTTAGTAGTTCTTCTTTTGTAATGTGAATGGGACATTTACTACCACAGTCGTGTCACACGCAGAGGTGCAGAGTGAGAAGTGCTAAGAGCGAGCGCAAGACAGTTTCCAGCTCAGTCGGATGCAGACTGTTCCTGGTTTGTAGGAGACATGGCGGAAGCACCTTACCTGACTGTAAGGGCAGGTAGTGAGAGAAGTGGTGTATCTGGATGGCATCCATGGTGACAAGAAAACTAGTTGCTCTCCTGTCTTCTGCCTGACAGTGGAGCACTGAGGAAATGACAACGGAGTGCAGGGGAGACTTGCTTTCTGGTCTGGTTCAGAGATTCCTAAATGTGACATATTTAGGCACCACAAGCAGCATGAACAAAGAACAGGCTCGAGGAGCCGGAGCTGACAGCTACTGCCATGTGCAGGAGCCAGGTAGCAGCCTTCAGCCCCTTTTCCTCACTCCTACCCTACACCTTGCTCTGTCTCCTTCCCTGCTGTGGGAGGCTGGCTACCTATCCCTAACCACCTCCCCACATTCACAAAGCAGAGCTCCAGCCCACCCAGTAATCCTAAAATCTTTTATTTTATCCTGCTTGTTGTGGCTCTGCAACGTGCATTGGTACTCGCATAGGCTGGGGAAAACAGTTCGCCGGCACCTCAGTTCGTTGGCATTTCATGTTCTGTCCTTGCCTGGCTGGAGAAAAGACTGGCATGCAGCTGCTGGAAGTGGCTTGTGCAGCACAAATGCTAGGTGTATCGCCGTCTGCCTTATCCTTGGGATTTGTGTAATGGCCTAGAGGTGTACAAATATGTGTTGCATACTTTTATTATTCCTTATTTCACAACAAAGAGAAGCTTTGATCAAATTATTAGGAATCACTTTTAATAAGGACACTGTAGAACATAGAGATTTTCCTCCCCGGTATTACTGCTGCTGAAGATTACTGTAATATCTAGCACTTTAATTTAAAGCCTTGTCATACTCCTATGACAAGGAATATGCACCTATGCCTAGGTGTAGAAAGGCTTATTAGATGGGAAGCTATCTGACATTGGGGTGATTACTCTGATTCCATATAATTCATGCCTTGGAAATCAGTGGCACTTTGCCAATGGAGAAGGGTTCCCAAGATCTACTTTGACTTCTGAGGTTATAGCAGAAATTTTCAGGAAATTACATACACTCATACACATTAATTTCTTTTGCATTAAGAAGTCTTAGGCTAGACACTTGTCTGCATTTTAATGTCTGTCCAGATTAGTTTAGTTAAAGAAAATAGCATGACTTTTATGTTCACATAAATTTTTTTTTAATCAGGTGTTTGTAGTAGAACTGTTGAAGGAAGACGACTACAGCATGAGTACACTGTAGCAATGAAATTGATTGAAAGGGATTATTTGACGACATAAATAAGTTTAAGTTATCTAGATGAAACATCCATCACTGTGGAACAGACTATCAAATGCACTGTGTGGGTGGATAAGTAGGGCTTTTCTTTTCCCCCAGAATTTTTATATAAAATGACAAAATTAAAAAGTAAGTGTAAATTCACAATATCATTGCATGTAACTGATCAGATGATTTTGAACATCCATTTGAACATCCATTTTCTGGAGCTGGACAAATATTTCATTTTCCCTCTAGCTTGCACATTTGCTACTACTGTCTCCTTCAGGTCTATGGGGCAATGTCTTTAGATTCATAAGATATGAATATAGGTTCTTCCTGGGTTCATCGTGACTGTAACTCCTAATGTGAGTACTTTGTGACTGATTTCTAGCCAAACTATCTTACAGACTCCACTGCCCCACAAATGGGTGTTCTCTGTGTTTTCTTGCTTCCATGGAGTGTCTCACACCATTGAAGCCACCTTTTGTTAGAAAACTGGAAGCACCAGTCTTTGTGACTTTTCTGCCATGAGGTTTTTGAAGCTTGCTCATTTAACTTCAAAGCTGAGACTTGTTTTTAAAAATGTGAGCAACCCTCTGCTCCCCCTTTCTCCTGCCCCAGTTACGTGGAAATTTTTGCAGCAATTAGAGCATGGTAGCAAAAATGTAGGGGAGTACAATGTGCTAATTACTATAGCTTTAATGTAATATAGGATGTAGCTTGACTTATGTCATGGGTGTATGCATTTCACAAGGTTTTGCTTTTCTTGACAGTTTTAAAAGATTTAGATTAATATTTTCTTCGTTTCAAGCATGCCTTTTAGACCAGGTCTGTTTTCATTTTTAAGTTTACAGATGTTTTCAGCATATTTTTAATTGTTTTAGAAATCTGTTATTTTTTCTTGCCATTTGTGATGTTGAAAATACAGTTCTTCCTCACAAGAGAAATTATAATTTGATATTATTCATATATAAACTATATAGCAATCTATTTGGTGAAGAGTTCTGCAGATATCAAAAGAAAGCAGCCAGAGAATTACATGGGTAGATGGTGGCAGAAAAAGTGCTCTATTTATCTGAAGTCAGCAGTTGTTGTTTTCTACTTTGGCTGGCTATGGAAGTGTTTTTCTTTTCAGTGTTTTTGTAAACCAACATAGGTGTTAATGCCAAATGCCAAATGATTTTTGTTTTTTAAAAAAAATCCTTTGAGATGTCATCCCAAACTTACCAGTCATTAAGAGAATATGGTGATGAAGTTTGAACTTGATTCTCCACATTCTTTGTTGTATTTCTAGACTTGATTGCTTGGTCTTAACTGGGGGTTGAATAAGTTGACTGCGCGTTGAGCATTTTGAAAGATTTGCTATTCATGGCATCTTTAGTATTTTACAAGTTGCACTTGAAATACTTATAAAATTGCCTGGCTTTATAGTTTTTTGTGTTATATAATTATGTTACGCTAGCATATCAGTATACCTGTTTCTTAATAAAATTTTGTTGTTGTGGGAAGACTGATAAGTCTTATTGTAAAAGTTGCTTCATCAGCCTGCCTTCTGAAGGATATAACTTTTTTCAAAATCAATAAATGCATGTTTTCCTTGGCCAAGCAGAATGTGAAATACCATAACATCTTGGTGCATTGACACAATTCAATAGACACTGTGTCTATATTTTTGATGTTCTTCTCTCTTCTTCTGCAGTCTTTGACAAATGTTTTCAGGTTTATTCTTTTAACGTTTACCTACTGCGCTCCTTATTACTACAATGACATGTTTTTTCTTTCAGCTGGAACCAGTATGTGATTTAAAGTATCTCCTGGTCACGCTGTAGTGTACTTTCTTAACAAAGGTTTCTTTTTTACTGCACGTTAACTTTCTAAAATAACTCGGACTGTCCTGTTCTGTACAATGCCAGGTACATAGAATTTAACTTTGACAATAACTTCCAATGCATATTTCAGACAATGAATACCCATCATTTTGATATTCATTTGTAATTACAGAGGAAGATTTCAGAAGTAAAACATTTTGTTTCCTTTTCTCCAAGAAACAGCAAGCTGTTTTTAAAATTGAGTGAAGTGCATCTCATCTTATCACGTTTGTTATTTCTAGAAGACCTTTATAGTTTTTGTGCTACACGCAGCATGATGTTTTGATGTGTAGGACTGGAAGGCATATCGTTCAAGTCCAGGCTTACTTCGCTCATGACTAATGCTCATAACACTCTCTCTTGCAGACTGGCATGTTCCAGCTGAAAATTGCAGGAGCTCTTTTCCTTACCCTTTTCCTGAGTTCATATGTTATCAGTGCTCTCAAATGCTGTTGTCAAGCCTTGTATTCTGACAGTTAGAAACTTCCTTCTTCCTGCTTATTTTTGTCCAGTCAGTATTTGTTTGGTCTTGTACCAAGGCTGGCCTTAAATAGATTTTTTTGCTGTCCTTGTATGTAATTCTCTAATGCATACTGGCAGCAACACTGTTCCTTCTTAAACCATTCTAATTTTCTCTGACAAGATCTGGTGCTCTCTCTTCATGGTATTTGCACTGATCCTAGGAGCTTTACTCTGAATGATTGTTTTGAATAACCCTTGTGGCATGTTGAATTACATATATGTTTCAGCACTGCTGTGTGCAGCAACATTAATGTTTTACCAGGTACCCAGAAAAATGTGCTGGTTTTCTATGGCTGTCCTGCACTCGTGACTTATCATCATGCTGTTGCTTACTGACAAATCTGGATTCTTCTCATCATGTTGGAAATGATAAAAAAGAAGTCATGTGACTCCCATTTTAACCAATTCCTTATTTCACAGAACTTGTGCTAGTCTCCATCTTCTTGACTTCAGCTTTCCACAAGTACTTCATCCATTCATTTGCAATGAAGCAAAATGACTGTGCTTCATTTTGAAGGAGCTCTTTTTGCTTCAGGAAGAGTTTTATGGAGAAAAAAAAGAATACTATTGCAATGACCCTTAAAATATTGTTCATGTTTAGTATGTTCTTCTCATGAGATATTCCACCTTAAAACCAGATCATATTGTTAAAAAGTTTTGAACTATGGTCAAAAGTAAGTTCTTGTGCTTCTTTATAATACTGTAAAGAGTCTATATGGATGTTTTTAAATGTTTCTCAAACTTTAAACATATGCCTTCTCCCACCCTTAAAACAGAAAAAGGCCAAAATGAAACTTCTTATAATTCTGTTTAAGAATCTTTATTTATTTTGTGTGTGGTCAAAGATATACATAGCTGTTTCATTTGTCTCATTGAATTATCCTGTATTTTTAAAATTTTCAAACACACTTTTCCCCAGGGAAATAAAAAGGGGAAGGAAAGGGAAAAAATATTTTCAAGATTTTCCAGAGAATATTTTAATCAGAGAAAGTAAACAAGAGAGGAGATATTAAAGTAAATGGACAGTGCAAAAAATAATGTCAAATCATAGAATGAGTGTGGTGGGTTGACCCCAGCCAGCATCCACCTAGCTTCTCACGCACTCTTGCAGGATTGGGAGAAAACAGAAGGAAGGTGAGAAGACTCTCAGATAGAGACAATGACAGTTTAATAAGAAAAGAAAAAGCTGTGTGTGCAAGGAAAGCAAAATGAGGAATTCATGCACCACTGGCAGATGCTGCTCCCTGGGAAGCAGAATCTCAGCAAGGGCAATGGTTGCTTGGGAAGACAAATGCGAGAACTACAAAGGTTCCTCCTTTCTCCTCTCCCTGAGCTTTTATTGCAGAGCAAAACGTCATATGGTATGAGATAATGCTTTGGCCAGTTGGGGTCAGCTGTCTTGGCTATGTGCCCTCCCAACCTCTTTCCCACCCCCAGCCTACTCACAGGGGGAGAAGGGAGAAGAGAGAAAGCCTTAATGTTATGCAAGCACGTACAGTTCAGCAATAACCAAAACACACGTGTGTTACCAGCACTGTTCTAGACACAAATGCAGAGCACAACACCCTAAGGGCTGCTATGTAGAAAGTTAATTTCATCCTGGCCAGACCCAGTACAATGATAAATACAAACACCGTTCAGAAATGTTAATTTTATGGACTCCTAAAGTTTCAGAATGAATTTGGTTGGTCAATACAAAATTAGATTTTTTTTCCTTTCCAACTAAAACCCAAGGACATCCAGTGCAGTTTTCCACTTCTCAGAAATTCATCAGTTTGTTACAGCAATGTATTTCGAAACAAGATAATCAAGGGTTTCATTAAGATCAGTTTTGTCATTTTGCTGGGAGTTGTTATCAAAAAGGAAGTGGAAATTTTTCTTTGAATATGCAACATCTAAATGTAGGTCATGTAGTATAGAGATCTCGGTTAATGCAGGCAAATCCCTTATTGTAACCTCACATTTGTCTTCCTCTGTCCTTTGCATTTTCTTGTAATTCAGGTTTACAGCATTTAAACATTTGCTCTGTCCTAATACCAGCGCTGTGTTAAAGACCTGGATTTTTTTCCTCCTTCTGCCTCTTTCCATATGCTAACAGACATCTTTTCTCACCTCCTTCATTCCTGCCCTTCTGGCAATAGGCAGTCATTTTTTGGTTATCTGCAATGTCTTTACCTGTACAGAGAATGCTTTACAGTACCTTGCAACTAAGCTTTCTTTCTTCATTCTTTAATGAAGGATAAAGCTATTTTTGCTTGAAGTCCAAAGGCTGACGGCTTTTACTTTTATTTTACCACCACCAGAGCTTTCCGTAACTCTCCTTGCTCAGTTATTAGATGAGTTTGTGTTCTGTACAGGTGACCTATTTATATTAATTTAATAAACAGAAGCTTCTGTCCTAGTACAGCAACTAGATGGTGACTATCATGATTATGATGTTCAGGAAGAGCTCTTGTAAATGTGTTAATGATCTTGAGTTAACAGTTGATAAAAATAGCTCAAGTTAGGAAAGATCCGAGGGATTTTATATCCCTCTGCTTTCACCAAAGGAAAGCTTCTCCTATCTCACCCACCACTGAAATGCTCCTTGTAGGCTGGAGACCTACAAGTCACACACATGTGGAGCTGCGCACTGCACTTGTGAGACTGGCTCTGGCTCTCTACCTCACATTACGCTGTGATGTTTGATGTAGTTTGCCTTGCCTTCATTTGTACATGATCTAGTGTTTAATTTTCTAAACCTTAAGAAACATTCCTGATTACTGAAGCAAGGCCTGCAAATTCATACTTAAAGTTATACTTTCTTCACCCAATGCACTGCAGGTGCCAAATGTTAGCTCAGAGAGTATTAACTAGGTAAAATTGTATTTTCTCAGTATTTATTTTTCATATAGCCAGGCCCATTTTCAGCCAATTGCTTTACAGAAGTATATTCAGGACTGGCCTGCTCAATCTTGGTAGAATACTTTCTGAAAAAAGTTTCCTACTGAGAAAAAGCGACACTTACAATCTGGCTCCTTGTCCAAACGGTACGTGTAGTAACTACCGCAGAATGCTTGCAGGTGAAAAACTGAGAGGTGTTGCATGAGACTTCAGACACTGATTGTGCAGATACCTGTGCTTGTCTGTTAAAAATGTGACATTCTGTCTCCAGAGATTGTCTTAATACCTTTAAGCACTTTTATTTAATTCTTATCTTTTATTGCTGTGCTGTAGGTTCTTAATTCAGCTTATAACACCGCCTGTTTTGAATAACACATAAGCATGTTTAAACAGTAAAACCCAATCACTCACACACACACTTTGACACCACGAAGTCAAAAAGTAGCTTGCCCTTTTCATTTAAGAACTTAAAGGTGTGACTCAAAGTCCCTTCGTTAGGATTAGTTCCCAACACTTGTGATGTCTCTGCCATATGTTACTGTCAGGGTCTAGATTGCTGCTAACGTTGGAGCTGTGGAGGTTTTCTCCTTCCTTCTTCTGGCAGCCTGGTACTGCCACTGATGGCATGTACTTACTAAGGAGGTGTGTAAAATCTGCTGCAATATCAAAAGCGAGAGAAGAATGTTTACACCTTTTAATTAGCATAGTATCTACATCATGTAGTTATGTTGCCATTGATAGCGTAGATACGTGAATTGCAGTGTTCCTATGGCACTGCATGCAAGTTGTAGAACTAAGAAGAAGGGGGATTTCTTTGATTCAGTTCTTGATCTTTTTTTTTTTAAACCAACTTGAGTGAAAGGAAAACAAGGCCCAGTGTTTTATATCAGCTTTCAGATGAGTGTGAAATTAGTTTTTAGTGCTTCTGCTAAATTTACTACAGCAACTTTACACTTAGTAGGATTAATTGGTATAATGAAAACATGAGTTGGAAAACGCTAGTATGACGCCAGTGGGAAAAGAAGATACTGTAACAGAGCTGAATAACAGGGATCAAAATACCTTTCTGGTATTTAGATTTTTCCTTCTATTAAAAAAAAAAGCTGTTTCAATTTAAGAAAGGAAAATATTTTCCTTTTAAAATCAGTGCTGATATAAAGTATAATTTATATGGTATATGGTTCACATTCTCTGTTTTAATGTGGCACTTTCTACCATTCCTTTGTTTTATATATGGTATATTTTCTGAGCCTGCCTTACAGATGTATTTTGATACAGTGGATTTGCATCGTAATGAATAGTTTATAATTGTGAAGTGTATGTTTCATGTATTGTCAAATGAGAGTACTCACACATTTCGATTGAATTGTTTAACAAATGTAGTTTCTGTGATGCTTTTGTGTTGTGTGTTTTTAATTGCTAGTGGAATAACAATGTATCGGAGGAGAAATTGCACAGAGCAGAAGAAAGACTTTCCTTGTAACCCAACAGGTAGGAAACAGTCTTCATAGAGTACATAAACAAGATTAACTTGACACTATATTGTTAATTGACATGATAATGTTATTTCAGTTGCCCTTAAACATTTCAGCTACATAAACAGACATCATCCTGTGGGTTTATTTAGGCTTTTGCAAAACAAACAAACAAGCAAGCAAGCAAGCAAACAAACAAACAAATGAACAAAAGGACAGACCTCTTTATTGGCTAAGTACACTCCAGAAATTTCAACAGAAAAGTAAAAAAGTGCTAAGGACAAAGTCACTTTTCTCATGCTGGGAATCCCTATATCTTCTGTGATATAATGTACGAGGTGCCAACAAAGGTTAATTGTCATCTTTCACTCGGGGAAATCTTTCCCTGTCCCGCCAGCTCCCTGTGGCAATGAACAAATACAGAGTATATGTGTGGTTTTTTAAAATCTTTTTTCTACCTTGAGTCTGGCATGCATGTCTTTCTTTTTACTAGATGGTTTAATAAGTGTCTGTAAAATCTGACATGTTTACGTGACTTTATTAATTCCCTTTTCCTGCTTGACATTCAAGGATAGCATCAATTCCAGCATGAACAGCAAAAGAGAGATGGAAACAACATTTGGCAAGAAACTAAATAATTTAGAAAGTAGGATATTTGAGCTGGAAAACCTTAATGAAGATCTTGCTGAAAGAAAAGACAAATCTGAATGTCATGAACAGGAACTGAGGTCTAAACTTTCAGGGTCTGAAGAGATATATAGAAGATCGTACAATACTTTAGTAGTTGAAAATTAGCTCATGTAGTTGTGGGGCCTGTACCAAGGAGTGCTTTAGTCTCTGCAAAAAATGTTGGGACTAACGTGGGAAGACTGTTGTGTTTTTCCCACTTTCTTTTCCTTTAATGAAAGGATACTGTGATTCAGGTAAAAATAACATTCATCTTTCAAACTTTGTTTTTATGCATTTGTGAAACTTAAAATCAAACTCAATGGGCCAGGAACTTACCTGTTGTAGCCAGAGAAAGTTTATACCAGAAGGCATTATTAAATTATTTAATCCTATCTTTGAAGGCAAAAAAATTTGCCCAAATATCTGCCACTAAGCCCAAACCATACAAGTCCTGTGGATGCTGGTGTGTAGTACAGGCAGAGAACTGGGGAGACCAGGATGCTGCCAGCACTTGCAGCTTTGATACTGGGGGGAATTGATCAGGTTTCCATGACATCAGAGGTAATCCCAATTCCCAACCACATTTCATGCTGCAGGGGAAGCTGAAAAAAAATTCTGTAATTTTCTAAGTGCTTTTTCCTTAGTTTCATGTCCTTATCTTCTTGATTGCACAGCACACTGACTTATTCTACCAGTGCTCTGTTTCCAGCTATAGCAACTGGTGTAGTTCTGTTTCAATCAGTGAAGCTGTGCAGGCCTTCAGCAGCTGGGGACTGGTACTTCATTCTGCTGTGCAGAATGAAATTTTTCGTAAGATTCATATTCCTATAGACTTAGGCTTAGCATGCTGCATCTATTCCCTTCAATTACTCCACATTTTTAGTTTAAATACAGTTGGTACTGAAACATTTCCTCTCAAGTACCTCGGTGCTGTGCCAATACTGACCCATAATTGTATGTTTATTTCTCAATTATGCAAATCCCTGCACTCTGACTGAGGAAGGTTTGATTTGCATAATTATTAGATAGTTATTTCTGAATAATCATGAAGTGTCTATCAGATATTTCCACATTAACTGGCTACAGCCATCAGACTGTCTTTTGCCTGAAGCCATGCCAGAACTTTTTGTTTCCATGCCTACTATGTCTTTCTTTGCCTCAGAAATTTAAATGCAGCTTATCTTCAAGAAGAAATCACTATCTCAGAAGAGCAAGAAGAAATAAAGACTTGACAGTAACCTAATCAATTAAGACTGACTGGCTGATGCCTTGATGCTACCTTCTCTCTCTTCCCTTCCTTTCCTCTCTCCCTCCCTTCAGCCCTCTGGTCTAGAGGACCATGTTGTGCATTTGAAGAAATGCAACTGCTTTGTATATGAAAAGTCTTGAACAAAACAAAAAAAACCTTTCCAGAACAAAAATAAGAGGTAATAAGAATAAAAGGAAATTGTTATCAAGTCAAGCTTAGGGCAACAAGTTTTGTATATATATAATGAGAGTTAAATAATTAATATGAAAAAGAGTATTCTGTGAAACCAACGAATTACAGGTTGGATGCTAGCTGGCTATGAGTTGTAATAAAATCCTTTTATGGAAATTGAAGTCTTCAATTTTGATGTGATTAGAAGTCTGAATATTAGAAACCACTAAACAGATAAAAAGGTTTTGATCACATTGTGAAAATGGATGGGAAAATCTAATAAAAAATGCTGTATAAAGGGTTTATTGTTTTTCACAACTCATCTAACTATGGTTAAACCCACAGTTTTCACAGCCCATCTAACACTGATTAAAACCAATTTATGATCATGTTTGTCAATTGTCTTGTGGATGGGGTAGTGTCTTGGTAGCTTAGAACATTTTTTTTCTATTAAGAAAATACAATTAAGTAGGTTTTAAATCAGTTGAAACCTGTTTTAAGAGATAAAGATCATCAGCTTTTTCTAAAACCTGCATTACCAGGCTTAAAAAAATTAGAGAGAATGGACATCAAGGAAGAAAATATTGAGATGCCTGGGACTAATGTCATAGGATACATGATCACTAGTCAGCTAACCAGATACTGTGGTATGAGATGTCCATTGATGATGTCCATTAATTTTGTAGTAGATATCATTTCAGAGCATTCTAATTGACAAGGAACTGAGGTCTTTTTTTGGGAAATGAACTGCCTAGGATTGCAAAATAAGCTGAAATTTTTGGTATAGTTACTGATGTTCCAAATAATCAAAAATATTATATTACCCATGGCAGAATTACAGCTATTTTTGCTAGCCAGTCAACAAGAGTCGCATAAAGTTTGGTGTCAGATTCTCATGAGCAGCCCTTTGAATTATGTGTCTTTTAATCATAGAGCTCATGATATTCCATATAATCTGATGTGACTCAAAATTTCTAGTTCTTTCCTACTGTGTTGGAGCCATGATTGCATGAAACTTAGAAATCTGGCACTGTTGCAATTGGATCTTGGGCCCTATATGTTCGCAGAAGTTTATGCAAAGACTAGGAAACTAAGGCCTGTGCAATGAAGGTTGTCCCTATTTGCTAAACATTCTTCCATCTTACAGTCACAAACTTATTTTCTGAGGTCCTGTCAGGTACTGATTCTCTGTTTGCATGAAGCTTCTTAAGGGACTGTATTTTTTACCTGTTATTTCATTCAATTCTTTTAATTTGGTGCTATTATATATCATTAGCAGCAGTAGTAGATTTCCATTACAGTGAATTGAACAGGATGTTATCGCTGTCGTTATTACGCATGCCATATGCACAATTATTCCACTTAGTTTAAATTTTAATTGAGCAGAGAGAGAGACTTGTTTGCAATTAGTAAGAGGATTTTTTTTCTCCCTCCTCTTTCTGCTTTCAACAAGTGCTTATTTGTACCAAATGCATGCGACAGAACAGTCTACACTTATTCTGAAGCTGACAAAAAAGAAATGTTTTCTGCTTTTATTATTACTTTCTTAGCAGAATTCATCCTTTTTTTTTGAAAAGATTTCCATATTTTTAACTTGGTAAAAGAACGTATTCTTTGCTTTAAGCAGTGGCTTTCAGATGCTAAGAATGAGAACATCATATGTTCCAGGGAAGCTTTATAGGTAGTAAGTTTGTTTATTGTTTTAAACTGACACCTTGTATAGCCCCTGTTTAGGCTCTACTTAGGAGGTGTAATACATGTACCAAAAAACTTACGGTCTAAATGTAGTTACAAAGTCATGGAGTTGAAGCATCCCATGCTTCTTTCTGGCACTGTGGCCGAAAGTAAGATGCATTTTTATAAAGTTTCCACTGAACCAGACAAAGGTTAATGGGTTATGTGAAAATTCAAGTTAGATAATAGTGTAACACAGAAACTTAAGGTTCGTTCTTTGCATACAGAAGACCAAAATGTGTTCTGTTTAGTTCCCTTCCCCCACTTTTCTGATGCTTTCAACTGCAGTCATCAAAGAGAATTTGTTTTGTTGTTGATTTTAACATGCAGTTTCACTATTTCTTCACCTCCTGTTGTGTCTTCATTTAACAGGAATATCAGAAGGTTAAACAAGAAGTATTTCTCTTCAGAGAAAAAATTTTACTCATGACATGAAAAGAAAGAACTACTGAATCAACACAGGATGCATATTACCGCCTTGGAAAAGAAGTGAAGGGTAAAAAGCAAGTGATGTTAAGCCTCTGGATGTCTATGAAATTGCCGAAGAGCACAAGGCTGCAACTTATTTCAAGAGCATGAGGTAGCAGCTTGTTTTCTCAAAAGTCTTCAAATCAGGTGGTGGACTGTTAAGTCCTGAAGCTTTTTAAAATACTCATTGCTGAAGGGAAACTAGTTTTGAAGAGTCATGATATCTAAATAGTTATTTAGTTGATCAGCATTTCTGCCAAAACCGAAATACACATATATTTCTGGAAATTTTATTTCATGAATAATGACTTAATTATCAACTTCAAAAGGCAAATATTAATAATAAAAATGTAGCAGTATTTGATTTTCCCTCTTCTATTGAAAGCTACAAGAAATATGAAATAATTCTTTTCCCCACTTCTCTCTTTTAATAAAAAATCTGTGTACAGATCACAACCTGCTTTAGGACCTTGACTCTGTCACAGAGAATCGAGCTCTGGAGATGACCATCCTTCATTGCTGCCCAGCGATCTTTCTCAAGCTGCAGCAAGGGTACACATTTCAGTTATGGTACCTGACAGGGGTGTTCTGTACTGGGCACTGATTGGATTGTCAGGAAACTACCTGTGCAACCTATGTGCTTTTAATATAAGCATTACTTTTTTGTAGCTTTTCCAGGCTCGCTGCTGACTTGGATTTTGCAAGTTAAAAAATGACTTAGGAGCTAAATGCTTTATCTCCTATTGCTGATTCCCCAAGCTTTCAGTCCCCTGTCGTGCTGAATTTCAGCGTTAGTTTATATTTCCATTTCCCTGCTATTGGTCCAAAGTTTAATTTCAGAACAGATTGGAAGAATCTCCTGGGAAAAAGCAAGCCAGCAAAAAGAACAACCCCAAACTGGAAAGCATGAAGTAACTGTGACATCTATTTCCAGAGAATTTCTGGAAATAGGGTACTTTGTAAATACCATTAATGAAGCAGGTCTGTAGTTCACTGTGTTCCTGTTTTATAGGCTGAAAGCTCCAAGGAGAGATGAAACATTTAATGGGGAAGATTAAGCTAGAAGACATAGTGATACTGCAACAAGAAAAAAAAGTTTGGAAAAAACGAGGAAGCTCTATGAAACAGAGTTTAACAACATGTAGCAGGCTCTTTAGCAAAAAAAGGAAGATCCAATAGTGTCAATGTGTGTATCTACAGCAAATTTAGAAGAATAGGACTACAGAAACAAAGCTGAGCTGTGGCATTCAGACTCCTGTGGCGGTTTCAGGGAAGGCATGTTTCTATTCTAGTTGAAATCTTCCCTCTTTCTGTTTATGATCGTATGCTAGAGATGTCGTACATCTTTTGGATAAGGGAAGCAGAGGAAAGGAAGACAACAAAATGATCCCTTGTTTATACTTCTGCTCCCTTTGGAAAGGTTACAAGGAAATTCTTGCCATGTTTCTTGTGAAGACTAAGTTGTCGAATTCATTAATTTGCTATAAAATTACTTTTCGTACAGCTTAAAATTGCTCATACAAACTGAACAACTGATCAAAGGGATCTTTGTTTTGCTGCAAACCAACCTGCAAATAAAATAACTTCTTCTTTTTAAAGCTGGTTGTACAATGTATTTCTATGTGTGCATGTCTAACCCAGACAAATTCTACTTTGTGTTTAAATTTATGGCATTTAGAAGAGAAGAGAAGGCTCTGGGGAGACCTTATAACAGCCTTCCAGTACTTCAAGATGGCCTAGAGGAAAGATGAGAAGGGACTCTTTATCAGGGAATCTAGCGATAGGACGAGGGGTAATGGTTTTAAACTGAAAGAAGGTAGATTTAGATTAGATATTAGGAAGAAACTCTTTACTGTGCGGGTGGTGAGACACTGGAACAGGTTGCCTGGAGAGGTTGAGGATGTCCCCTCCCTGGTCGTGGAGAGGCATGATTGGATGAGGCTTTGAGCAACCTGATCTAGTGGAAGGTGTCCCTGCCCATGGCAGGGGGGTTAGAACTAGATGATCTTTAAGGTCCCTTCCAACCCAAACCATTCTGTGATTCTATGATTCTATGATTCTTATTCAGGCTTACCAACCTATATCTGACGTGGCACAAATCAAGATTAGGTACAAAACTCTTAATCCTGTGTTGTAGCAGAGTTACTGTCTGATAAAAAACCAACCAACAAACCAACCAATCAAAAAAGAAAAAAAAACCAATGAGGAATATCTTTGCTATTTCTACACCATGACAGCTGGGGAAGTCTAGAGCAATCATTCAAACAGAGATAATTTTGTCATCTCATAGTAGTTGTTTGACCTGGTTTCAGTTACTGTGCAGTGATTCTTGGAATTTTATTTAATTCACTTTTTCAGTCAAACTGCATTCATCTATGGTATCTATAAAAAAAAAAAAAAGCCTGATGTACATTATGCTGTTATGATTTTATGTATGTTGTGTCCAAATGAACTTGACTACTGTTGGCTTTTTGGAAGTATGTTTGCTGGACCATAACCACAGTTCTGGTTATTTTCAAGTAGACAAGGTCAGCGTAGCCAATCATATCTCCTCAAACAATGCATTAATTCATAATCATGTTATGCTGTCCTCTTTTTATAATATACAAAAAGTACAGTGTACTTTCAGTCAGGAATTCAAAAAACAAACAGGAATCCAGTTATGTTTTCAGCAGAGCTGGAGTCAATTTTCATTTAATTTTTCCTTTAGTAATTTCCTGCATAAATAAACGAATGAAAGAAAATGCTCGAGGGTAGGAAGGCTCTGCAGAGGGATGTGGACAGGCTGGATCGACAGGCCGAGGCCAACTGTATGAGGTTCAACAAGGCCAAGTGCCAGGTCCTGCACTTTGGCCACAAGAACCCCATGCAACGCTACAGGCTTGGGGAAGAGTGGCTGGAAAGCTGCCCAGAGGAAAAGGACCTGGGGGTGCTGGTGGACAGCCCCCTGAAAATGAGCCGGCAGTGTGCCCAGGTGGCCAAGAAGGCCAATGGCATCCTGGCCTGTATCAGAAATAGTGTGGCCAGCAGGAGTAGAGAGGTGATCGTGCCCCTGTACTCGGCCCTGGTGAGGCCGCACCTCGAATCCTGTGTTCAGTTTTGGGCCCCTCACTACAAGAAGGACATTGAGGTGCTGGAGCGTGTCCAGAGAAGGGCAACGAAGCTGTTGAAGGGTCTGGAGAACAAGTCTTATGAGGAGCGGCTGAGGGAACTGGGGTTGTTTAGAAAAGGAAGCTAAGGGGAGACCTCATCGCGCTCTACCACTACCTGAAAGGAGGTTGTAGTGAGGTGGGTGTTGGTCTCTTCTCCCAAGTAACAAGCGATAGAACAAGAGGAAATGGCCTCAAGTTGTGCCAAGGGAGGTTTAGACTGGACCTTAGGAAAAATTCCTTTACTGAAGGAGTGGTCAGGCCTTGGAACAGGCTGCCCAGGGAAGTGGTGGAGTTACCATCCCCGGAAGTATTTAAAAGACGTGTAGATGAGGCACTTAGGGACATAGTTTAGTTGGGTTGACAGTTGGACTCGATGATCTTAGAGATCTTTTCCAACCTTAATGATTCTACGATTCTATGAAAATTAAATTTTGTGGGTGCGTGGGATATTTGGCCACATTGAAGTGCCATGTGCTGGCAACACTGCTAATTTAGCAGCAGTGCAGTCTAGTCTAGTGAGCATTTGTGCTCTGTGACACTGAACTGTGGAACAGGCAAAAACTCTGTATGCACAAAGATGCAACACTGGGATATGCTTTGGGTACTAATGAAAACTAAACAAAGCTCCCAAGTCCTCAGTTTGTTTGTGGATGGGTTACAATGCAGACTGTAGAAGAAACAAGAGCTAGCTGAGCCACCTTGGATACTGCAATCAGTCCTTTTGCAGTCTGGTTTACCTTTACAGGCTGGTTTACCCTGCTTATGATATGAAGCTCTGTGCAATCACTGCTAGATGTTTCTGGTGCAAACTGACGTGTTTAAATACAATTTAGGTACCTGTACCGCTATCTGATGTACACACATCACAGGTGCTGAGCCTCCATCTCCACAAGGCTTAGTGTTGCCTTAGCCCAGAGCCATGATAAAGCTGCCTCAGAAGCATTTTTGAAACTGTGACTATACTTTATTTCTTCAATTTAGAATATTTTAGAGGGTTGTGAAAGTTTTTTCAAACTTGAGGGAAATTTTTGAAACAGATAATTACCTTTCAGGCAGATCAAATCCGAGTATATTTCTAAACATTGTTTCAAAGGACATAAAAAATAATTTACCTATCCTTGTGTTCACTCAGTTATCTTCAAGCCAGTTGCCGGTTCA
>NW_009235231.1:85903-87503 GCF_000690835.1 Fulmarus glacialis
CCTTGTCCTTAAAAACTGGAGAACTGAAGACAAAGGTTTACAGAAAGGTGGCTATTCTTTGTAAACGTCTGAACAACAGAGAGTATCAGCAGCACAGAAAATTTAACATGCCCTCCTTATGCTGTTTCTTCTTCATGTTTTATCACTTTCAAATCAGCAAAAAGAAAGAGCAATTCTATCTTACATGCTTTGGCTCAAAATGCTAATAAAAATGAAGGAAAAAAATGTAAGAAAAATAGTCAGTGGAGAAACATTAAGTGAAATTTGTGATTGTATGATGCTTTCCAAATTATACCAACGCAGTAGGGGATTTTATGCCTCCAAATGACTGTTGTTTTGAAGGAAAAGACTTTTGTTTGGGAGTCCTAAGGTGTATAGCAGATGGTACTGAACTGAAGCTGTGGATGATATTCACAGCAGAAAGAAAAAAGTCTTAAGATGATATTGACAGGTTGTACAGAAGTGAAAATGCATCCCAGTAGCTCAGTGAAAGATGCAGGAATATAGCAACAGGCTATTATGAAAAAAACTAGTCTAGAAGGGCAAGTTGATGTACACTTATTAACTAGTGTTTCATTAATTTTGAGCCCATCTGGAATATATCTTCTAACAAATGTGAAAAGCAGGGCAATTGCTGTTCTTGTTAATTACAGGACTGGCTACCCTTAATCTTTCCATCCTACTGATGAGGCTATTAAAATCAACGCTTTTGGTTTGGTGTAATTTATGGCTATGAATTTAAAAAAAAAAAAATACAGGTAAATGAACTACTCAGCTTTTGGTTTATCTATGTTTAACTTGAAATGTAGCAACTAAAAACAACAAAAAAAAGGTAATACGCTTGTTCTTAAATATTCTTAAAAATGAAGTACACAACAGCCAGATTGCGTCCAGCAGTGCTGCAGCTGTGCAAAGTAACTTGTCTAATAGGTATATATTTAACCTCCTGATTTCTCTTGAAGATACCAGGCCAGTATTGAACTCGACTTCCATAGGCTTTCCCTCACCAGCTGCCACTATAATGCTCTGTTAATTCACTTTAAAAGTAACAATAGAGATCATTACTTTTTCAAATATCATTGTCTGATTTGCAATAAACTGCTTTGAGAGCTTTTGTTTTTCCTAGTTTCTCCCTTTTTTGTAAAGTCTCTCCTCTCTCAAAATTGCTGATCGTCATTCACATAGGACTATGAAGGATTTGCATCAAAGGACTTGGTGTTTACTGAGCAAGTTTCTTGGCAGCAGTTCCAGGAGCAAAACTGCTGTCTATGACGACCCATACATTGATATTCTAGCACTAGAAAAACAATGTTACCTTTTCAGGGCCAACAAACTGACTCTGCAGCTCTGAAGCCAAGGAAGTTGGTCAGCTTTCCACAGGCATGCTAGGAGTTACACCAGTTAGCTGTACTTTTACAAAACTTAAATGAATGCTATTTCACTTCTGTTCTTTTTTTCTAAGGATTTCCATGTTTTAATTGGTCAGTTTCTCCACTGATGAAACTAAAATATAGTATATGAATCTGGGCATTTCTTAAGTGGGATCATGACTGTCAAAATGTCTTCAGAGAAATCACCTGGTTAAAACTTTTCATGCTCT
>NW_009235231.1:87522-89925 GCF_000690835.1 Fulmarus glacialis
CTATCTGTATTTTTTGTAGTTGGCAAGAATTTGCACAGCTAGCCATTAAGCTACAGGGCACTAAACAGGTTAAGATGTTTTGTAGAATGTATTCTAAGATGCTACTGGAATTGAGAGTGAGTCTATAAACATTTTTAAAGGTCATGTAAATATTTATGAGGCAAATGTGATGATCATCCTTGGTAAATGTGGCCAAGGTTAGCAGGGGGTGCAGATGTTCAGTAAAAGATTCTACTTCTGTGTAAGATTTTCTATCAGCAGTTAAATTTTTCATGAACTAGAGGACTACAGATTTTAATTTCCCTTCAGATACCTTTTGTATGCTTATTGAAGGAGGAACCATGTAATACTTGCCTCTTATGATACACGCAGGCCTTCCATGATGTAGTATTGGGATAAAGATGTGCCACTCCGCCTTGTAGAAGAGGAAGCCATCTAGAGCTTTAGTCAGTCTCTTTCTTTTCCTTAACCCCATCCTCCTAACAAAAATGTCCTCAAAAGTAGGCTGTCCAAATGACCTGAGTTTGTTTCATGTGGCAGGCTGATTTTGTTGGGTAGCTTGTATTGAACCCTGCTCAGTTGGAAGCTGATTACCAGCTGCTACTCCTCCAAGTGGTACAAGTGCTATGTGGTGCCGGCACAGCTGACAGAGCAGGTCATCCCAGGCCTGAATAAATGATAAGAAATACATTTCCTGAAGATGTGGAGGAGTTCCTGCAAGCCTAGGAGATCTAGGCAAGATGTGCTTGTGCTTTGGGCACAGGCCAGAATAAGCTGTATAAGTAGCCCTGACCTGTTTGGACCAGAGTTACACTTTGAATTTTTTTCTTTAAGTTGAGAAGTTTCATATTGCAGAGGAGACAAAAAGGAAGAGAAAACTTGAAGTAGTATGGATTTTTGCAGTTTCCCTTACTGACTGGCAAATTATTTTTGTTAGTTTTTGAACTTTGAATCTCTTTCTCAAGAGTCTGCTTTTGTAGAATCACAGAATCACAGAATGATTTGAGTTGAAGGGACCTTCAAAGATCATGTAGTTCAACTCCCCTGCCACAGGCAGGAACACCTTTCTCTAGATCAGGTTGCTCAAAGTCCCATCCAGCCTGACCCTGAACACTTTCAGTGATTGGGCATCCGCAACTTCTCCAGACAAGCTGTTCCAGCGTACCACCACCGTTACTGTAAAAAAATTCTTCCTCATAGCCCATCTAAATCTATCCTCTTTCAGTTTAAAAACGTTGCCCCTTGTCCTGTCATTACAGGCCCTGATAAAAAGTCTCTCTCCATCTTTCTCATGAGCCTCCTTTATATATTGAAAAGCTGCAATAAAGTCTTCCTGAAGCTTTCTCTTCTCCAGGCTGAACAACCCCAACTCTCTCAGCCTTTCTTCATTGGAGAAGTGTTCCAGCCCTCTGATAATTTTCACGGCTCTCCTCTGGACCTGCTCTAACAGGTCCATGTCTGTTTTGTGCTGGGGACGCCAGGTCTGGATGCAGTAGTCGAGATGAGGGTTTCACCAGAGCAGAGGGGAAGAATGAACTCCCTTGACCTGCTGGCCACGCTCTTTTTGATGCAGCCCAGGGTACAGTTGGCTTTCTGGGCTGCAAGTGCACATTGCCGGCTCATAGCTATTTTTTAATCTACAAATATCACCAAGCCTTTTTCCACACGGCTGCTTTCCATCCATTCACCCCCAGCCTGTACTGACATTGGGGATTGCCCCAACCCGCGTGCAGGACCTTGCAATTGTCTTCGTTGAACTTCATGAGGTTCACATGGGCCCACTCGTCAAGCCTGCCAAGGTCTCCCTTGATGACATACCTTCCCTCCAGCATTTCCTAATGCTCAAAACTGAAGGTGAAAAACGCTGTCCTGCATTAATGTAGACTGGAGAGGGAAAGGAAGATTGGAAAGAGAGTTGGTGTGTGGTTGGAAGAAGGAGCTGTATTTTCGTTCTGGGTGTTTCTGTAAAGAGTTTCCATCTACTAGTACTACAGGTATTTATAAAGCTAAAACAGCCTTATCCAGGGAGCAATCTGTGACAGTATTTGTATTTCTGACTTACCCTTTACTGGTACAAATGAAGTTCAGCCCCGCAGAAAGACATCTGAGGGTGCTGGTGGACAGTACACTCAATAGGAGCCAGCAGTGTGCCCTGGCATCCAAGAGTGCAAACCGCATCCTGGGGTGCATGAAAAACAGCATAAACAGCCGGTCAAAAGAGGTGATTACCCCACCGTATTTAGCATTGGTGCAGCCTCACTTTGAGTATTGTGCCCATTGTGATGTCCCCAACTGATGGATTGTGACATCATCGAGCGATGAGTTCTGTTGTCACTGAGGGATGGACTGAGATGTCTCCGAGCGATGGACTGTCAAGCAGCGAGAGCAGGCCAGGCCCCACCG
>NW_009235232.1:0-41525 GCF_000690835.1 Fulmarus glacialis
GGGGCCGGCGCAGCAGCGCAGGGCGCAGTGACAGCCCCGCACCAGCCTCCGCTCATTCGCGGCCTCCTCAGTGTCATTTTAAGTTGCTGCCGTTAGCCAATGGGGCTCCTCCCGCCCGCTGACATCACTAACTAGCCAGTTCCCTCCAGCTGCAGAGCGCTTCAGTTTCTGTCTTTTTTTAAACTAAAATGGAGGCTGGTTTCTTGCCTTAAGGAATACATTGCCTTGCCTGCTGGAGCCTAGATGTTGACATGTAACAGAGCCGGCAGCAGGATGGTGGTTGACGCAGCCAATTCCAATGGGCCGTTCCAGCCCGTGGCCCTTTTGCATATTAGAGGTGAGTTATTGTGCGTGTGCGAGTGAATCGCGACCCTCCGACGAGCTGATGAAGGGCTATTGTGGTGCTCGGTAAGGGGAGCAGGAAGTCCTTTGTAGCCCAGTCCCTTTCGGTTTGTTACAGCCGCAATAAAACCGGGGGCGATCGAAAACCAGGTTATATTAAATGCGTTTTGGGAAGATTTAAGAATTCGTAGAGGCATTGCATACACAGTTAAAAGCAGGTTTTACTGCTTTCTGCCGTAACTCTCCCATCCCCCTTTCAAGCTGTGCTGATGTCAAAGGATGTGAAGTCACTACCCCAGAAAGGTACTGAGTGGGGGGAGGGAAGAGCCAAGTTATGGCTATACAGTTTCTATAGAATAAGGGCAAACATTTGGTGTGCTTCAAAGCCTTTTTTTGTGAGAGTCATTCAGATAGAGCTCCTTTAAAATCCACTGCAGCTTGTAAAAGAATTGGGAGTGTTGTTGGGGAGGAAGGGGGGGAAGAGATGACATCTATTATGAAAATATCCTTTATGTATTCAGAAAGCATTTCCTAGAAGAGATGCGGTTCCGCTTTGCTTACGTGCCTATTGCTCTGTGCAGTTTTGAATGTTAAATTTCTTCACAGAATATGTTCTTTTGGGTTTATAGAATTAGTGCATTGTGAATCTACATTTTATATAATTCATTGGGAAAATACATGTTGGTATGGCACTTTTGCATAATACTGAGTGTGTATCTCTTTTTCTGTATTTTTGCAATTAGTAAAATTTAGCATTGCTATAGGGGGTTTTTTTGTGTATTTTTTTAGCTGGCTGTTAACAAACCAAAGCGCTTTTTTTAATGTCTTCCTTAAGGTGGTTTTGGTTTAGAACTTTTTATGAAAGCAGAACATGTATTAGCTGGGATCAGCACACCTTGAACAATGGCATTTATATGCAAGAAACACAGCTGATACCGTTCTCAATTACCTTTGCTTCTCAGCTTTCACTGGGGTAGGCTGGATGTTAGTACTGAAAAGAGTATTTTTTTCATTAATATTGCGTACACTGAAAAAATTTTGCTTTGAAAGTTTAAAAAACCTCAGCTGTTAAGAAGCCTGCTCCTTTAAGCAGTAGCACTGGTCTTCATGTATTAAGAAATCATGATTTCTCTTTATATTTTAAAAGAGCCATATCCTTCTCTGAAATGGGACTGGATGTATTCCAGAAGACTCTAATTTTGGTCGGGGGGGGGGAAGGGGGGGGGAAGGAATGCATTAAAAATCCCTTGAGTTAGAATAGGGACACTGCTTGTTGTCAAGGGAATATAAATGCAACTGCCTGACCTGTAGACAGGCCTTCCCTTTTCACTCTGCGCAAATCACCTTAATTATCTGATAGATGCTGCTGTTTGGAAGGGGAGAAGCACCATCTTTTAAAGGTGCAAGTCAGGGAAACAAACCAAGATTGGAATCAGAATCATGAAATGTTATAATGATGAACCTTAATAATCCTTTGTCTCAATACGGTAACAAGGGTCTTGTCAGTGAATTTATTATCCCTGCTGTTGCTCCAATCAAATACATAATTGAGGAAACAGCAGATTTTAAGCAACTGTTCTAAAATTCACTTTCCTAAGACCTACATTTTTGGTGCACTGGGTAATACAGTAGTAAAGTAGCGTTTAAGGGGTTTTGTGGTTTGGTTGTGTGTGGTGTGTGTTTGTTTTCTTTTTTTTAAATGGGTGATGAGAGTGGACTTTCTTGTAAGCAATTAAGTAATAACTGGGAGATTGTTTTGCATTTTTCAGGTGGTAGGAAATTAGATGGGTCTTTGGTATTATAGCCCAGAGGAGTTTTTTGATGCTGGGAGGGGAAAAGCATCTCCTCCATACATCTATGTATACAGAATTTGCTTTGGGTTTTTTTGTGTACCTCATCTCACTAGCTGCTCTGATGTTACCAGTACTGATCTGCCTCCAAAATGAAGCCTGTCAGAACAATACATGCAAAATTAATAGTGGTAAAAATGAACTGGTAACTCTGAAGCCTAATGACAAATGTTTACTGTTTGTCCCAATCCATACTACTTTTACAGTTGTCCTTTTACATCATCTGTTGCAGTATAGGATTGAATTTCTAGAAGTACTCCTCTTTGCAGCTGTAAGAGCTAAAACTTCAATGTCAAAAGTGGGGGGGCACAAGCCCCTCAGTTGTTTCTAGTAGATCTAGTCTGTTGTAATAGAGAATATACTACTTTGTCACCAATTCCATATAATCTTTAAACTAAAATTTTGAGGTGGTGTATTATATTTTATTTTACCCTTATATTGTAGCTACCATATTTGGCCTTAATCATATTTTTCAAAAAAAATCTGTGAAGCCTTGTGGTCTACACTATCAGGACTTATTTGAAAATAAAAAATGCAATCTTGCTTTTCTAAATTCTAAAGCACTTTCTGTACCTGGATCATATGGAGTGTGTAATGTCTGCAGAATAAAAAGGACATCTTCTGATTTGGCATGGGATGGGAGCTTGTTCCCCTTCTTCCTCCCCCTCCTGAACTGCAGACAGCTTTATTGTCTGGGCTACTTACAGCTTTGCCAAAACACAATTGGAAAAACAGATGCAGGTGGGTTTTAAAAATGATGTTATGAGTCTTGTGAATACGAAATAAGGGTGTCAAAATTTTATTGACTGCTGTTGCTGTCGCTGGTATCTGCACCATGACCAATAAGGAGGAGCAGTGGGTATTTGTAGGATAGGAGGTGTCAGGGCCCCACGTACCCCATCCTCCAGCAGTTCATTTAGCTGCCAGTGCTCAAGGTCATCTTGGATATGGTGCAGCCATAATCTTGAGTCAGACTGCTGTGGAAAGAGCTGTGAGAAGTCTTATCGGGGTTCCCCTTTCACTCAGGAGTTGTCTTTAAGCTCAGGCCTTTGGCTGTGGTCGTTGCCTCACCTAGGTTGCAGCTATGTGGTTGTCCAGCCATGTACCTTGCTGATCTGGATCCTGATGTGTTGACTACCTGGCTTGGTGTGCCTCTTCACTGTGGACTTGTTCAGCAACCACTGGACTGTTGGCTGACCCTGATCACTGTCAGTACACCTGCTCTTCTTTCCTTGTTCAGGTACTGTGAGACTATGCCCTTTGTCACAACCATAGACTGTTGGCAGTTGTTCAAGACCAATGTGTAGAAATCAGGTCTGCAGAAGATGACTTTGGACCTGGTGTTGGAAAGCACCTAGCACCAAAAGAGCCTGATCCACACTGAATGCAAGTGGCGTGGAGCCATTACTGTGTGCTATTTGCTTGTGCTGAAAGCACTGGCTCAGTGAGAGTGTTTGGCCTGCTGGGGTAGTGAGCCCTTGGTCATTCCACCCACAACAGGCTTTCCAGGAGATCCGAGTTATGCTACTGCTGCATTGATCTTTCTAGAGTATGAAGATAGTGCATAATGGTCATCTGAGCTGCTTGTCACTGGTTATCATGGTGAACTGAAAACTTACCTTGTATTGAAACAATACAAAGCTTCCAAGAAAATTACAATTCCAGTTTGAGCAGCCATTATGGCCATGGAATGACTGACTGCTGTGGTTTGTGATCCTGGATAGAGACTTGAGCTTGTAGCTGGCTGTGAAACAAATGGTGTAGCCAAAGCCACTGCTTGTGGGATATCTGCGTGGAGAACTCCTTTAGGATCTTCGTGCATAGACAGGTCACTAGCTATGAAGATGCCATTAGGACAGCACAGAGAAGAGGGTTATTGGGTATTATGAATTCAAGATTTTTGCAATAAGGAGAGAAGCAGAGCTGGATGGTGTTTTCAAGATGCGTCTTTTTCCTTACGGAGCCTTTCTGGTAGCTAAACCCCTAGGGTGATGGAAGTGCGCTCAAGGCCCTGACAGGAGGATCCACATAAATGAGGTAATTCCTTTGCCTGGGGGAAGGAATTAGGGCCTTTTGATTTCTATCTCAGCGTTTCAAGCAAAGAAAGCAGCTGTAAAAGCAGCATGGATTAGGACGAACAGTAAACATTTGTCACTAGACTCCAGAGTTACCAGATCATATTTATTGTTGTGAGTTGTCTTGCTGAAAACTGTAGCTGTAGTACAGAGTGCAGTTGCAGGTATAAAGTAATTGTAATTCATTCTGTAGGCAGATTATAAATGTTTATTCGGGGGGGGGCACATTTTTCATTAGAAATACAGTTCAGTGCTGTTAAGAAAAACATCTCTTAATACTGTTTTATCAGTAACGTATAAGTAGCCCAAATGCCGGTGTTCTTACGAACTCAAGACACTGGTTTTGAACAAAATATTGGTAAAATGCTCTGATCTGTAATGGCAGAATCAGCAGAATATCAAAGTTACTTTAATGGCCTAGTTGCTGAGTGGCTGGGATTGGTAATGTCTGTTCATACTTTTCAAAAATGATTTTCAAGATGTTTTGCAAGACATACTGAAAGTTGTGTGGGAAGGAGGGTGAGAACACCCTGATACTGTGTCAACTCAAACTGATGCTTCCTGTAGGCCATAACCTGTTTCAAGTATCTCATTGTCCATCCTTCTTCTCTGCCCTACAGAGCAGCAAATTTTTTTGTGACAGATTCGACTTTGTCATTATTTAAGTTATTTCAGATTTTGTGAAAGATGCTTTAACTTTTTTCAAAGAAGATGTAAGTGATGTTAACTTTGTCCATTCTTTCTATGTGCTTCTTGAATTAATCTTGAGTAAGGGATCATGGAAGGTGGTTCATATTCCATCTTCACATAGTGCTTTTCTACTGGGTATCGCTAAAAATATCAATGGTAATGTTTTTGTGATGTAAACGTCTGACTATTTAGATAGAAATTTGCATTCTTGTTGGTGAGATTGCTTGGATTGGGTTAGGTACTAGCATAGCATCAAGCACCTGTTGGTGGTGGTTTCCCTGAGCTTGGGCCACCTTTGATCTGGAGCTGAAAGGTTACTTGATCACCATGAAGTACTGTCAGGTTCTTAAAGCAACCAAGTACTACCTATCTATTGCACTTCCACTTACTTTATGTTTTCATACTTGGCTATGAAAGCGATGTGTAAACATAGGAAACAACTTTTAAGTGAGCTGCATATTGCATTTAAACCTGAAGTATGCAATTTATTTCTTAAAGGAGAAAAGCTCAGCACTTTCAGTTTTAGAAAGAACCCAGCATGTGTTTCTTTTTCTTGAAAAATAATTGACCTGGAGATACTTTCGTCTAACCGTACTTGCTAAAAATCATGAAGGCTCTTGCTTTGCAAGAATTGTTTCTGAGCTAAAAAAAGAAAAAAAAAAAAAATTATCCATTTTGTAATTAAATGGGAAGCAGAGGCCAAAGCTTATACTTCAGAAGTAATACAGACCAAATTCAGCATGCAGAACAGTAACCATTAATCTCATGATGTGCAAAAGGAGGCTGAAAGAACTGGGTTTGTTTGGCTTGAGGAGGGGAAGGCTAAGGGAAGATGTTGTCTTCAACTAACTGATGAGAGAGCATAGAGGACAGGGCCAGGCTCTTCTCAGAGGTCCACAGTGATTGAGAGAGAAGTAACCGATATGAGTTGCAACACAGCAGGAGACTGCAATTATATACAGGGAGAAAAAATTTTCACCGTGAAAGTGGTTAAACACTGGAACAAGGTTCCAAAAGGGGCTGTGAAATCTTTGTGCTTATAGATACTTAAAACTTGACTGGACAATGCCATGAGCAGCCGTGTTTATCTAGCTTACCCTGCTTTGAGTGGGGGATTAGGCTAGCAGAAATGAGACCATCCTTTCTGGTGAAAATTATTCTGTGATTCTGTCATTCTTTGTGGCATGTGGGACCAAAAAATGACTGGCCTTACTGTCACTTAAAAAGTCTGCCTTAGTAAACTGAGGGAAAAGAAGTGGGGGGGGGGGGGGGGAAAAAAAAAAGGAAAGAAAGGGGGGGGGGGGGTGGAGAAAAAAGAAAAAAGATAGTTTACAATAACAATATTGCTCTTTGAATTTAGAAAAGTACATTAAAAGTGATATTGTAATATTTTTAATATGTTTGGTGCCAGCGTGCCTATTATTAGTACGTTTACCTCTGTTAACTCTTAATTATTGGTGTTACAGTGTATTAAATGATTCTTACCATGATTTTGTGAACTCTTAAAGATGGGTGACTGGAACCGCATGCAGTATTAAAAACACTGGCACGCTAAAAGGATGTTTTGTTCATTTCTTAATATTCTGTTAGCAGCTCAGCAGTAGTAAAAAAAAAAATTGTGGCAGGTATGTGTTTTTTACAGAACGTCTGTAACTCTAAAAAGTATCTTCTGGGTAAGCTAGAACTCATAAATGTACACAGTCAGCTATTTCACCTACATCTCTTCACATTTATCAGCTTTTGGAAAGATCTAATAGGTTGAATTCATGTGCTCAATATCTTGAGATTTTTCTGTAGCTCTTTTTAACAAGCTTTAAACTGACAATGAATACTGCATTAACAAACTATGTGACCTCGCTATTCATCTTTTGTGGTGTTTATGAAAATGTAATTTCTGCCACAGATCCTTACAGCGTGTTTCTGGTAATCTTCCTGCATTATAAAAACATTATGTTAAAAGTCTAAAAATCCAGGGATAATTGTCATTTTCCAACTTTCTAATACTTTCCAAGAACTTGATAAATTTCAAGCATACTTTCCTTTACATGTGCTCAGTTTGCCTTTTTTGAGTATTAATGTTTTGTTATAGTCTGAAACAGGCCTATGCTGATTATGAAAGCATACCTAAAAATCTCAGAAAGTCACCTTTCATGCTACTAGTTTTTTGCTGCTAGTGTATACTGCAGTGGAAAATGAATCTGTTTTATTCCTTCTGTATTTTCTGTGTAATGATAATCTTCACCTTTACACACATCTTGCATTTTCCGCATAAGTGTGTATTTTTAAGGATGATGAATTTAACTGGTCTGAGCATGTGTGTTTATTTAAATATTAATTTCCTTTAATCCTTCAACACATTTAAATTTAGTAAACATTTAAGGTACAGTGACTCTTTGTTGTGAGAAGTGAGTAAAATCTTCCTGGGAAGAAAGGTACATAGAGTAGACATCTTAATCACTTTCTTCAGAGATGCTTCCATCACGATGATGAATCGTGCTAATTCTCTTTCAGTGAATATAAATTTTAAAATTACAGCTGCTGTAAAACTGCAGGTTTGTTTTTACTTTTGTAGAAATATTCCTGTGCAAGAGACCTTCGAAACTTTTTTTCACCCCTGCTAATCCAATAAATGGGTTTTCCCATGGCCAGCACACATCATCTGTCTTGCTTGTGGGTCATGGTTTTTGCTGGGTTTGGATCAAATGGATAAACCTTAGCTGAGATTTAAAGGAGATAAAAATGCTTGTTCTTCCCTTTTCTCCTGTATGAGCCAATTATAATTTGATAATCTGAAGGGTTGAGATCCAGCTGCATGTTTGGGCTGATACCTGTGCCTTTGTACCAAGCTACCCAGACTCCATTGATACTCAGCTTGACTCCTGGAGCACATAGTCCATCTTGCCAAAAGTTTCTTATATGCTTATAGCAAGTTCTCAGCCACTCCTGCTCTTTAACATTGTTTAATCAGTTGTACGCTGAATCGTTAGCTTTGAAACCCATCCACTGTTCCAAAAGTGTTGCTTCAAAAAAGGAGAAAAAAGACCATCTTCCTCAAGAACAAGCAGCAGTTCTATTCTTAATGAACCTGGGCCTCTCGTATCTGTAGGATTGTGAAATGTTTTCTTAAGAGTTTTGTCAATTAGTATTAGATAATCATCTGAATTGTCAAAGGACTGATATTGGTACAAATGACTGTGTTGTTGTATTGCCTCTTGTACAGTTTTGCTAGATTTTTTCGAAGGACATCCAGACATAGCCACAGTACACAGCCAGACATAGACTGATAGTTTTTTAATGGTATATGCTGAAGCAACTCACGGGAAGTGTTTTTAATACTTGACCAAGAGCAGATTTAAAGGAGGTTGCTTAGTTATCACTCCTGCTGCATTTAACATGATGACATGCTTATTAACTCTTCACTTACTGGGCATCACTGTATCAGAGGATGTACCTTACCTTGTTACTGCTTTTTCTCTGTGTGCTCTGTCATTCTTCTTACTTCACTTTGGGTTATTTTTACCTTTGTATAGATTCTTTGCCCATATGAAGAATGTATGTGTAAGTTCTGCTGCTGGAAGCAATGAGGATGTTAAGTGTTCACACTGCACTTAAAATCTCTAAGGGATGACTGTAAAATGTCTCTGGAGGGGACTTTTTGTTGAGCTGAAAATTCCGTGAAATTATAGGAAGGCAGTCAGCTGGAATTTTTAAGTTACATTTACTGACTCATGGTGTAATTTGCGTGCCCTTTCAAGGAGGCAAAATTATATTGGCTTAAATGCATATTTTCCTCAATTTTTATTCATACATCAAAAATCGTCTGTTTTGTGAGTGTTGCTATGAAATACATCTTAAGATTAAAATTCATCATCTATTTTTGAGGAAAAATTTATTCCCATTTCTGTTCAAAGCTTTTAATAATTAATTTCAGCTTCTGTAGAGCCAGCTAATTCTCTCCATGTGCTATCAAATACTGTTAGCTACTGAAACTGCATTGTAAACCACACAGATTAAGTGAGCACCAGCAATATTTAATAGATACGGAAATATTTACATAATATGCAGGCACGATGTTGCTCTGGTGGCAGTGGCTTTTACATTCTAACCTTTATGCTCAAGATAAAACATCCTATGCCAGTGAAAGTACAGTCTTGTCAGCCTAACAAAGCCAGTGTTTGGCTTCTGCCTGCATGCTTGTGTCTCAAATGATAAAACTGAGTTAAATGATCCTCTGAGTGTGTGATACTTTAAAGCCACATCCGCACCTCTTTTAATCAGTTCCACTTAATGCACATACAAATCATGCAACACTATTTCTGCTATAATTTGCCAATTAAGTTTTCTTTTTCAAATGCAGTTAAAATTAGGGGTGGGATCTGACTCTGGATTGTTATCAGTAATGGAAGTGACATTTATGTCAATTTTCATAATTGCTCTTGTTACTGATAAGGATCTGAATTTTATGAAAGTAAGTGTTTTCTTTATAAGTTACACAAAGAAAAAATGATACATGAAATGTAAAAGATGTAAAAACAAAGTAAAAAATCGTTCATTTGGGACTTTTCTAGTTGTTTGTAGCAGTCTACTAAGTTGAAACACTTTTTCATTTTGAGGAGTTCTATGGAAGGTTTTTAATTTGCATTTTTGGATTAAAGCTACCAGCTGTGTGTCTTCACACAGCCTCTAGAACCAAATTCTCATATTGCTTTTGTATTTAAAGTGAAAGCATAACAATGTCGGTGTTTCAAAGGTGTCCTGTGTTCATTCAAGCCACATGGGAAAGAAAACTTGAACAAAATTGATGAAAGCTTGAAAATCCAATAAATAATTTAAGGAAAAAGTATGTTGTCTGTCCTTTGGGTGTAATAAGTTTTTCTTCAAAAATATTTTCCAAACAAACTGTAACTAGTCTTAACACTAGAATCTTTCTTCTAACCTGTTCCCAAAATGTTTTTATATCTTTTGCTCCTGTTACATCTAATCTTCTATATAAAGTATCTTAAAATCCAAAAATTCATTCACAGGTATTTTTTGAGGACTGTTAAAGTTATTTGCATGCTATAAAAAATTCTGCACTGTTCTTGTCCCAGTAGAAAATTAAGATCTTATTGACCTTTGAATCAGAATAAACACATCCTCTCTGAAGTAAAATTCTGAGTATACTTCACTGCGTAACTTTTCTCACTCCCTCTTACTGGAAACTTAGTATTCATTAATGTAGCTTAAGGGATAAAGAATCCTAAAGCTTATTTTTAAATGGAAGAAATTAAAATAGATTGCTTTTATTGCACATCTAAATCTTCTGTTTAAAAAGAAAATTGTAAATAAAATAATTAATATTTTGGGAAGTGCACTGGGAGTGAGATGTCTGAACACGTCCAGGGTTTCTGGACAGGCAGTAGTGGGTCAGTCTTGGATTCTTAGCTAATAAAGCCAAGCAACGTGTTTGTGCCCTGTAAATTTACAGATTTGTCGGAGGCTCCAATTTAAATCTATTAAGTAATGAAATTCTCCACTCTTTCTGCTGTGTGAGAGGGGTGGGAATTTGGTGCAAATTATCACCAGAATGTCAGCTTTTCTGGTAGCTAAGCAGGGACACTGTTGCTAGTAGGTACAGTTTCTGTTCTTACTAGAATTCCTTTGTGAGACTGAAGACGTGTTTAAAGGAAATGTGCATGTTTTCAGTCAGATATGGTGTGAGGAAAATAATGTTGGATTGAGCAGGAAAGAATGATTCTTTAGTTAAATGGAAGACTCCGAAGGACTTCATTCCTGACAAAACGTGCAGGTATATTATATCTTTAATCTTCTTAAAATATGATTATGTTGAAAGCACATATTTTAGTTCATTTTGAAATGGGCATAATTAGCTTTCAACTATATTTGATTCAGAACTTTTCTTGCTGAAATGTAATTTTTATTTCCTAGCAGGGAATTTCTGGTAATTGCTGTTGGCATTTGAGGTAATTGTTGTTAGCATTTCACATAGCCGGCATTGGCTGCTAAGCAAATTACTGACCTAGTTCTAAAATTGTTTCTTTTTCTTCTTCCCAAAACATTGTTGCTGTTGTGCTTGAGCATTTCTTTTACCTGTGTCACATCACACAGGGTGCCTAAATTTCACAGGCATATGGGACTAATGAAGTGATGCTTATGCCAAAAAATGAGGAAAACTATGCACTGAATTGGAAAGTAGGATGTTTCAGGGAATAAAAAAAAAAACACAACCCAAACACCCCTTCCCCTCCCCCCAAAAAACCCACAAATGAACAAAAACCCATGCACACAGGATGGGGCTTACTGTCTATTAAAATTTATTATGAAATTGTTCTCAAGAAAACCACAAAAAAGTCCTGGTGGTATTTGGTGATACTTTTGCATATCTTGTAATGACTGCTGGAATTTTTAATGCTGTATGGCAATTAGGGATGATTTTCGTTGTCAATCAACCATTCAGGACTCAGTTTGCATCTCGGCTAAGAGTTACCTGGACTGTTAAAGCCCTCCCTATGAATAGACTTCTCAAAAAAACTTGCCATATTCCTCATCCTACTTCTAGTTTTGAAGAGAATGGAGAATTTAGAAAACTGATTTAGTGTTGTCATCAAGGAAAGGTTATGGAAGCGTTTGCTAATTTAAAAATAAATGTTAGCTTCAGGCAAACTGGAAAGTGCATGCAGTTGTGCTTGTAACTTAAACAGAGTTCTTGCATGGGGGTTGTGCATTTGGTTTAGGTTGCATTAGGGTGTGAAACACTTGAGTTTGTAGAAAGCCATAGAGGGCTTTTCTTCATGCTTTCTAATCTAGTATGTCATCTCTTTCTAAACAAATCCATTCTTCAATGGATTCTTGTGATATGTTAATAATTATTTTAAATGTCATCATCAAATTAACTTATTTTGTCATTCAGAAGCCTCCAGTAGAAAGCAAGCAGTAACCCCCAGGGTTTAGCATATGTACAGGGAGTGAGGAGGGGAAGAAGCAGGCTGATACGCTCTGGGGAAGTGACCGAGTTGCTTTGCATTTTGGCAGTTGATTGTTCTTTGAATGATATTTGTCATAGATGTGTGACAGGTAACATTGATTGGCAAATTACTCAGACTCATGCGTGGTATCTGACTAGAGTTACGGGTTGGTGTATGGAGTTTGGGTGTGTTTCAGGAAACAGCACTTCTGCTTACAGCAGATGGTTAGGCTTGATTAGCTGATACTTATTTCAACCAAGTGTCTGAAGTGTCAGCGTTTATTCAGTGGCTTATGGGTTTCTTCAATTTACTTAATATAAATCGTCTTCTGAATTACACCAGAATTATGTTCGGTAATGTAACTGAAGATTGGTCTCACCACAGTAGTGCTTCATTTTTTCAGAGAGATTGTTATACGTATTTTAAAACAATATTAAAGTTTTCAAATGCAATTGAAGATGCTGCATAATAAGTTTGTTTTTATGCTGTGAGAATGGATTCAAGTACACCGTAATGGCTAGGAAACTGAGGATTTTTCTCTCAGGTTTCTAGTAAGTGCTTTGTGTTTAAAAATGGCTTTGCTGTCATATTAACTGTGTATATGCCAAAAAGCTCTACTGACAGTTCTTTATCTGTTTGGTTTTTCTCTTCCCTTGTTAAGACAGTTTTTTCTTCCATTGTCTATTTGATTATCCTCCCTGTCATTTTTCTCCCTAATTTTCAGGTGGAATTTTTATTTCATTAGCTAAAGCCCTTTTCGGCTTGTTTCACTTGTCATTTCCTGTATAAGCATTCCTGTTTTCCTCTTTATATGGTACATTGCTTTTCAAGTATTTATACAGTTACCACTTTTACTCTTCACTTTCTATTTTTAAACATTTTAATATAGTCTAAAAATCTTTATTTCTTTTAAATATTATTACAAATACATTCTCAAGGATTTTAAAAATTTCACATGGTTTCTAAGAAAATAGTTGACTTCTGATAAAACTCTTGGTAAAGCAGGAGCTTAGGTGCAGGGTGGTGTTGGTCCACTTTTGAAAAATCATTAGATAGGTACACAGATTATTCACTGTTGATCTACTTTTATCATCGTTAGACTTATGTTGTACACCTGGAAAAGATGTTATTGGAAGTAATTTCCAGTGCCTCAGATTGTTTAGTATGTAAAAATTATGCCAAATGGTATAAAAAGGCAGCAGGCTTTTTTCTACTTCGTTATCAGTCAGTCCTTAAAATCCCCCATCTTAAATCTTTGACAGTTAAATGTCATTACTTAGTTTCTCTATCCTCAAAACCACAAGGTAATCTTGTAGTTAGGAGATAGCTGCCACTAGCAATAGCCTTCAGCACTGGATTCCCCAATGACTGCAGCTTTCAGAGGGGATTAGTGTTGCGAAGCTGTTTTGAGCTTCACTCCAGGACTGACAAACATGTGTTTCTTATTCCTTTCGGGCTCTCTTAAGCTGTGGGTCTTTTTGGGTGGTGGGTTTTTTTTTTTTGCTGTTGCTCTTTAATTAGTCTGATAATGGCTCATTTGATTTTAACAGCCTTTAATTTTTTTTTTTTGATTAATTGGAAAAATATATTGCTTTAAAAGACTCATAATCGAATGAAAAGCTGCTCATTTGAATGAAAATTTAGCCAAAAGATTTCTTTATGTAGAAACTGAATATTTTAAATGTTGTATGCCTTTCTACTTAATGAATTCCAACATCTTACTCCTGCCTCCCCACTTCTGTATCATGATTAAGACTAGTTTTATACACAAGCTGTCATAGGTGAAATAACTTTTTTATCTTAAGTGAAATTATGGTTAGATCCAGACAGCAGATCAGTACAGAAGCAATATCAGTGCTATTGCTTTATTGAAAACAAAGCTTGAATGTTCGCTGCTAACCAGGACTTGTTTACTGGAAATAAAGCTTCTTTAAATAAAACCACTGGAGTATCTGAATGTCCAAAAATTTGAACTACTTGAAAATAACATAAAATGCAGCTTGCTTTTGGATTTAGGTAGAAAATGTGCCACGTATGTATGATTTTAAGCATTGGTTTTAAACTTTATTTTCTGTCCATGTATAGGGAATTAGTTCTCATATTTTGGGTGCCTGAAAGGTGCATTACTGAATGTGAAACAGCAGCAGTTAGGAACAGTGCAGTTTCTCCAAATGCAGGGAAATGAAAATTTCCACTTTGTAATTTCCAATTACAAATTTATGCTATCTGAAGAACAGCCGGAAGGTATTTCTGGCAGCAGCTCAGTTCCTTGAAAGCAAAGAAGTGAACAGAGCCAGTAATTACAGCTAGTTCTCATTTCTCCCCTCTCCTGAATGCCTGGACCGCTACTGAGCATCGTGGTGCTGCATAAAGACAGCTGATGCAGACGAGGGTCATGCTTTGGAAGTTTCAGTCTACTGTACAAGTACTGCTTGAGATTGGGAACTTCCCTTGTGCATCCACCTACCATTCTCAGCTCACCTTCTAACTGGCCTTGAACAAAACAACTTTACTATGATAATAACTGGTTGGAATAGTAAGTGTTTTCTTGTAATCCTTACGGAAGCTCTAAGTACCTGTAAAATATTTTTAATTCGTGATCAGGAGTTGTTTGGGAATCGTGGGCTTTGTTGTTGTAGATCAGGCTGAAAGTCCATCTAATCTTCAGTGTCCTGTTTCTGACAGGAAATGTGTTAAGTGTTTAAAAAAAAAAAAAATTGTTGAGAACTACTCTGTAGGAATGTTTACCGGTGTAATACATGGTAATTAGAGAAGGACCTTAAACTTACAGCTCCTTTGGAGTAAGCCTGCATTCTTTTATGACACTTAATTTACACGTGCATCCCTTTATCTTCATTAGTGAGATAAAGAGCGGAAGTTTGTTCCTCTTCTATGCCACTTAAAATGTTTATATATCATGCTCTCTTGAGTCTAATACCACCACTCTGTTTTTCCATGAGTGTTCCTGTGGCTTTGGTTGCTGTGGTCGTTTTTCTTGTTTTAAGCATTTCTTTTGGCAAAGAAAAGGATCAATAATGTTCCAAATAAAACAATAGAAACAGCAGTATGTTTTATGTATTTTCTAGTCCAATGTATGCATACAACAGTATCTTGCCTGCTTTGAGTTATCTGCTGCCAAACTCCCACTCCCAGGGTTGCTAGTTATAGTATAAAATGTATGCATATTGTATATAATTATAGTACTTTCTTGTATTCCTCGAGTTTATTTGTAAGTACTGCTAGAAGTAATAGCTTTAGTTAAACTTTTCCATGCATGAGTTGGAAGACTTCTTCCCTGCGCCACCCCCTTATTCCCAATATTATGTATTAGGATAGAATACTGTTAACTGGGAGAGTGTCATCTCTAGGTAGTGTTAATTCTTGTCATTGTGATTTCAATAAAATCAGTGAAAGCTGTAATGAGTCTGTCAAATAATAGAAATGCAAGAAAAATTAAGTTCTGTAGCCCAGAAAAGTACTCCTTGCTTGGGATTAGGATAGTAATTTAACCATTTCAAAATAAGTAAATACTTTAAATGGAATTTTTTCAAATGTTAGACAAGCTTTTGTAATCTTCTTTCTGGTTTTCTGTGATTGTCTTACGTTCTTTTCTTTTTAAGGACTTGATCGCTAGTTCTAGAAAAAGTGCTAATTCTGGTAAATCCATGTTTTGACAGTTTATGTCCTTTTTCCCATGCTTTGCAGTACCTCTGCCTTCATGTCTGGCAGTTTCCATTTCTCTTACTCAAGGTACTGAACTCTGCTTATTCTTTGAAAAAAATGCTGCCATGGTACTATCAACTGAAATGTCTAAGAAAACGTTGCAAGATATTGGACTCCCTGTGTTGAAGTACAACTACATAGTGCAAATTGCAAAGCTTCACTAAAGCTTTAATGCTGCTTGCTTTTCCAATGGACATCAAATCTGAAATACGCTAATACTTGCTTTTGTCCAGCAGAAGGGACCATGTTATCAATATACTTGATGTTAGTTCTGGATAGCACCCTAGTTCACAGTTAAATGTTTTTCTCTATCATTAAAAACCCTAGCCCTTCAGTAGGTTTGCAGACGTGTTTCATAAGATGTATTGTCTACTTGCAAGCAGGAGTCACCTTACACGCTCAGACTTTTGCTCTACACCAGTGTCTTAAGGAAGCAGTTACTTTTAGCATGTGATTTTTAGTTAGTCTTTTTTTCTGTTACCTTGTTTTTGCACGTGCTCCTTCTCCTCTATGTGGTGGTCTGTGTATTCTTTGACTTAAACCTCTGTGCTTCTGTGTGAAAAAAAAACTAGCTGCCCATTTAAAATTAGAGGAACTTTTTTTACTGATGTGTGTGTACTGATAGTGTGGTAGCTATGGGTATCTGACAGTTTTAAAGAAAAAGCTATTTTTCTTTTAATGAAATGGTGAGCTGTCAGCCAAGCAAAACTGGTACCTCTGAGCCTTTATATATGAGCAAGAAAGTGCTCACACAACTGAGATGAATTTTGTCTTCTGTATATATTTTCTGCAAATTATCAACCATGTCTCTTGTTTTCTGCTTTCAAAATGATGTAACGTAGTGAGTTTTACTGACCACAAATAGTGTTTTGTGGTAGAAGTTGTATCAACTGTTCTTCCTGTCAGGACATGACCTAAAAACTTTAAACTTCTAGCTTTATTTCAGTTCCAATCTGTACTAGAAAACAGCTGTTTAGTGTGACATCTCTGGGTCACCTACTTACCCTGCCTTGCCTTTTGTCTTCCATTCAGGAACTATTAAATTACACGGTTGTTGTAGAAAAATGGGCTTCTGTGAAAAAGATAGGGGATAGATCAATCATGAATGCCCAGTGATGCCGCAATTATAATACAAAACTAAAAATGTTATCTTTATATTTGAGGGAACATAAAAAATGTTATCCAGAGAAAAGTCAGTTCTCTACAGTCCTACAATGCAAAAATATTCATGTATCATGCAATATTGAACATGTGTTCAGGCACCTAAAAACTGAACTTCGGTGTTTTCTGATTTATTTTTACTTTTTCTATTTCTAATTTTCTTAAACCAGACAAAATTTGTTTTAATATGAAGACAGGAAAAACTTTGATTTGTTAGAATATAACTGTGTTTTAATTCTTTAGCTATGCTGTACCTTTAAAAAAATGGTGGTTTCTGAGGATGCCATAGTCTGTCCTGGGTGCAGAATGATGCCACATCCTGGCTGAGAAGAAAGCAAGGATGGAGGGAGGACAGTTACCAACGTGAACAGTTCGTTTGCAGTGAGCTCATTTACCTTTAACTCACAGTAAGAACAGCTGAAGACATACATGAAGCTTCCAAGGAATCGCTTTTCATACAAAGTCAAATGTTTAAATTTAAGCTTTTACAACCAGTCATCTGTGTTCTGCTAAGGCAGTCGGCAGCGAAGTACCTGGTCTTTCCTTGGCTGTTTCAAATTGAGACATGGGTTAAAAGTACTGACTTTGACAGAGTGAGATACTGGTATATTTAGTCTGATAATAAAAGCACAGCTGGTATCAGTTACACAGTGGAAAGAAACATATTTTATACTCGTAGGCAAGTTTATGTGGCAAGGCCACAGTATAAGATGATGATGATTTTACACTGACTAGTTACTTCTCTATCAATACTGTTAAAATAGAAGGGGTAAAGCTTGCATTTCTGTAGGTTTTTTGTGTAAGTTGATCTAACAGTTATCCTGGGACTGGAAGGAAAGAAACTCTGAAAAACCTGAACAAGACAGGCCCAGAGGCATCCCTCAGGCCCAGAGACTTACCTTGCTGTCGTAGTACCTACCTTCTTTTGATATTTTTTCTAGTGTATTTTTCTATCTCACGAAAAGGACAGTAGGATAAATAATGCCGATTTAGGCATAAAATATGCCATTACAATATTTGTGTAAATCTGTGGCAGGAATTGCTGGAGATCCAATCCAAATGTAAGACTGAAATTCTTTGTGATTCTGAAAAACTATGCTTCTGTTCCAGTAGGAGACCAGAAAGAGTAGTCATTTAAAGTATGATTACTGATAGGGATAAGTGTTTGGATTGAATAGAGAGTCTTAAGACTCTGTTCAGAAACAGCTTCTGTGAAAATGATGTAAATAGTAAGTAGTGGCTAGTAAATGGAAGGGGGGGGTTGTTTTTGTTTTGTTTTGATTGGGGGGGATGTGTTTGGTTTGGTTTTTGTTTTGGTGGTGGTGGTTGTTGTTTTAAAAAAACATTGCTCAGTGAATAGTTCCAAATGTCAGTTTTGGAATATTTGTAAGGAGTAGCTTCTGAATAACCATGGCCTTCCCATGGTCATTGGGGAATGGAGCACCAGAGTTGCTCAACTGTGGAAGCTTTTACCTAATGGCACTCTCTTCAAATACGTCAGTTAACTTCAGCAACTGGAAGTCAGGGGTTATAGCTTAATTGAAGTGGAAGGTGATGTAGAAGTCGCCATGCAGTTTACTGAAAGAATGTAGCCAGACAGTCCCTGGCATGTGACTGAGGATAAATGACTTCTCGGGGCATCTCAGAGTTGCTCTGCAGGTGTGCATATGTTCTTTGCACAAAAATTAGTCTCAGGTCAGCTTCTTAGCCACCTTTCTGTTTTCTGTTGTACTGAAATCAACCTTTCAAACCTGAAAAGGAGGGATGATCTTGATTTGATGGCAAGTACCCTAGGCAAGTACCACAGATTTGAGATTTGAGGTCCGGACACTTGAAAGCTATTGGTGAACACTCGTAAAGGGGGGTAGAAAAACCCAAACAAACAAAACACAGTTCCTTAGAAATATGTGAGGTTCTCAGTCTGTATAAAGAACATCTCTCTCTGCTAGAATAACAAGGATGACTGAGGTACTTAAAATAGTCAAGCCACTTCAAAATAAATGGCAAGGGAGGTGGCTTGCCTTGTGAGGGTGTTTCTTGACCCTCTTAGTTGTCAGTCTTTAGCTTCCGAGATTAGTAGTAATTACAGCTTTAGTGCTTCCTATCCTTTCAGGTTAGTGCACTGTAAATCACTGTAATTGTACGTCCATTAGTTGTATGATTATAGTCTCTATTTAGACTTTGGATTTTGTGGAGCTATATGTTCATAGCACAGTATCCCTAAGTGAAATTGTGTTGTTATGCTTCAGGTTGAACCACTTCCCATTTTACAGTTAATTGGGAAAAGGTAACCACTCCAACCACTTGGTACATCCAAGACTTTTTACATTCAGGTCATGAGTTTGGCTGGCTTTCAGTATGCAAACGGCTCAATTAAATACTCTTTTTACGGAAGAAATTATTCATTGCTATAGTTTTTAATCCAAATAGACAAAAGCATGTGTATTCAGATACAAAATTTGTGCGGCTTAAGGTACCCTCAACTTGTTCACAACACTGGACAGGAATTTTGGTTTATTTGCCAGGAAGTTGTTGCTCTGTTTAGGGACACCTGTCACTTAGTACCTTCTTTCTAGTTCTTGAAGTCTTCACTATCCCAGACACTGAAGTCTGTAACTGGTTGTGGTTTCTTTCATGTATGCTATATTTTATTCTGTATGTTCTTCAGGGCTATTACTTTACAGTTTTTTTTCTGGAATTAATCTTCAGAGCAGTTCAGTGTATATAACTGTAAAAAAAAATTGCAACCTGTTTTAAACCAAATATGTCCTCCAGGTTTATTATAACAAAAGTACTTTTGAAAGCAAAAGGGAGGAACTACTCTAGCTTTTGTTATCTTAAGAAGTTTGTCAGGCACTTAAAGGAAAGCAACTTATTGTATTTAACTAATCAACTGGACTGTAGATGTCTGTCAGACATTCAGTTTATTAGGTTGTACGTGCATGTATTAGGTTCTGTGTGCTTGTATTCAGTAGTACCGCTTGAAATCCTTTGTTTGATGGTAGCTCTTGCTGCTTGTGTTTAAGCATTTTATGATACTCTAAGGAAAAAGAAAAGTCATCAACTGGAAGAAGTGGGAGCAAACTGCAGAAATATTTGCAAAGGCGATCTGGTCTTACTCTGTTTTTTAACATGCTATTAATGTCTTAGCAGTTCATATCTAACAATTAAAAAGTCATTATGCAGAAACATAAAATGTGTTATGGTGTTAATTTATGCGGGCTTTCTATGCTGTGTTCACATTTCTTGTCTTAAGCTTAGTGCTGTAGTTACGCGGCCATTTTAATTGGACATTAATTTTTGCTGCTGTCAAAATATGGTACTGCTTTCTTTACCTCTGGCCAGTTACTTTAGCATTTCCTAAGTATTGGAAGTTAAGGTGCTGATCCTGAAACTTATTGCTGTGTATAATGATCTGTAATTTCACATGCATTAGTCATTTTAACTGCTCATGTGATTACTTAAGCGAAAAATAAAGCACGTGCAGAATTTTGTGGCATTGAGGCCAAAGCTCTGTAGAATTTAAAAGGCATAACTTCAGTTTTATAACTGTTGAAATATTAGCCATAGGAGGTATTTTAATTTGTCAACATGTGAATGTTTATAAACAGCAGTCTAGTGTTAGTTCTTTCTTAACAGTAACCTAAACTTAAACTCCTACATCGGTATTTGGACTTGGTGATTTAGGCTTACTTTAGTTTCAAATTATAATTGGTGGTTTTATGTCAATGTGAGTCTATATTTTTAATTTTTTGAAGATTCATTATTTTGGAAAATACTGATAGCAAAAGTAGTGCTGGCTTACTTGCTTATCAATTCTGTGTGTGAAGTTTGAACTGTGCAATCTAATTTGGCTTTATGTGCAAGCGCTAAATAATGAATTACAGAGGATCAGCAGGGAGGATTAAGGTGTAAAGCACAGAAAGTGAAAATTGGGAGATAAAAACTTGGAAAATTTTTTCGTAACCTAAGTATCCTTGTCGAACAATAAAAATACCACTGCACAAAGACTGTATAAGGCAAGGCAATCTTTGTCTCGAAAGGTTAAGTGTCTGTATAACAATGATACAGACAATGAATTATAGAGTGTTACCAAAAGAGTACAAATAGTCTCTTCTCCCCCTCCCCCCCCATTTGTTATTGAAGAGGATATCTGAAGCCTGTGAAATATTTTTTAATAGGTATCACAGAAGAGAGAAATCAAAGTAGTTTTCTATCAGCTGCATCTGAGTAAATGAGTAAATATCAAATAAGGTATTTACTCAATTTGTTTTAAAATTTACTGTTAATTTTTTTCAAATCTTACATTTCATTTTGGTGATTAAGTACGGTCTTGTCTGAAAGGCCTTGTTGTTTAATTTTGCAGTGCTGGCCACAGTTAACCAGAGACTCCTGCAAGTGCTTAAATAGATTGATAATACAAGTCGTAACTCTTGTACATGTGAAACAAAAGTTAAAAATAGTGTTACAAATTGACCAAATAGTTGAAGATCCTAAGTGTATTGCTCCAGTTTCTTTAAATATTTATTGTGTTAATGAAGTTTTAAAAAAAACTTGAATAGTTGTTCTGTGCCTAGATGTGGTTACTGCAGCCTGTTGTGTTGTAGGAGGCCTTGATATAAAAATGGACTTTGTGAGGTGGCAGCTCCCAGGTTTAAAAAGTGGCTCTGGCTTAAATCTAATGCTAAAACTGAAGATCCACCCATTTATTTCTAATAATAAAAACAGAGTATTTCTGCAAATGTGGCATAATATTCTTTACACAAACTGAGATGTTTGGGGAATTCCTTGAGGCATTTTTTCAAGCATGTTTTTTTTTTCCATGCAGTATCTATGTCTGGCAAAGGCAAGTATGCATCACTGTTGCAATTTTTTTAAATCATCCTGTCAAGTACAGTGCATTTTACTGGGGTTCATACTCTGGACCATTATATTCCTGAAAGTTGTTTGAAGATTCAGAAAGCTTGCTTGTAGTCTTAAACACTGCTATGCCTGTGTCTCGGGAAGTAAAAATGGGGAGAAGAGTAAAGTCCAGTACAATATAATTTATAACCAATTATTTTCACTTTTCAGATGTTCCTCCTGCTGATCAAGAAAAGCTTTTTATCCAGAAGTTACGACAATGTTGTGTACTTTTTGACTTTGTTTCTGATCCACTAAGTGACCTAAAGTGGAAGGAAGTAAAACGAGCAGCTTTAAGTGAAATGGTAGAATATATCACACACAATCGCAATGTGATTACAGAACCTATTTACCCTGAAGTAGTACATATGGTAAGTGATTTAACAGTGAGAACTATTTTGAATTTTTTTAATTCACAGTTGCTTCTTCAGCTGTATCAATTTATCTTAAGAAATCTTACTGAAATCTTCAAAAAAGATAACTATGTTTGCACATCTACAAAATGGTAATATAACAGTGCTTTTAAATCCCATTGCCAGTGTTGATTCCTCTTCTTTGTAAGATAGAAACTAGACACATACATGAAGCAGAAGTACATTATGGTTTAAGTTGGTAAAAAAGAAATCTTGTATTTAAAAAAAAAAAGGGGAGTTGCTTTTTTCCCTGCAAATTTTTTTTTAAATAAGTGTTTATAAAAATAGGGAGGAAAGTTAAATACATCTAGTTGTTGAAAAAACATGTAGATTGCAAAACTGAAAATCTGAAAAAAATTTAGGAGGTTAGAATTAAGATCAGCTGTGCAAGCTTGACACTTAATCTTATGTAATCCCATTCAGTATCAGTGATTGATTTTATTCTGTATTCAGAAGTGAAAATGAGTCAGACCTTACTTAGTACACAGGATAGCAGATGAGGGTTCTGCTGGAACAAGCTATGTGAACCGTTCAGACCTGTGTTGTTTCTCCCTGCTCACTATCCAAATCCTAGCCAGCTGGACCTGATTTATTTTTCTGTCGTGCCTAAAACCACTCCAGAGGAGGAGACCATGAAACAACAAGAGAGTCTTTCAGCTCTCATTGTGGTGACTAGGCACCAGTTGCCTGGAGTAGCAGTTGGGTTGAAGTCGTGTAGCTGTTGTGTGCAATACACTGAGAACAGAAAGCATCTTTTAAAATAGCTGACTACTAAGCCTAGAAGAAACTCTTGACTGTGTGTGACATGATAGTTTTTCCCGAGACTTTATAGCTTGGAGTAAATTTTCAGGGGGATGAGAAAACAGTGCATCTTTTAACATAAATATGAACTCAGTCAAATTTTTAGGTCCTCCTGCAAATCAGAGACTTTGAAGCTTCTTCAAAGATTCTAAGGATTTATAGTATGAAAGATGTTGCTTGTTCTGAAAATTGCTTGTTATCTAAATCAGCCGTAAGTGTTTACTGATAAAGAAGGTATTTTCATGAGAACTTCTTAGTATATGAGGATTATGTATAACTCTAGATGTCAAGTATGTACACAAAGCATTGAGGATAGTTAATGAGGAGATGTGGGGTCGTGGCTTTTCCCATGTCCGGATAGTTTATTTATATCTCTGGTTTTTGCTAATTGTTCCTTGTTTTGGAATACTTGATGCTGATGAAAGGGGAGTTATGAAAGAGAATAAGCTTGCTGAGACTTCACTTAGGTAAAATGGAGTTCACGATGAGTTCTTGAATATCTGTGTCAGACATACGTGTTTGCTCTGCGTAAGAAGTCTTAACTGCCCATAACTTCATAACTCTCGCCTTATGTGCCTGCATTATCTTCCTCCACCAAACAGTTATGGCCAGAATACATTTGGCTGAGGAGAATATATACTTCATTTGCTTTCAGATGCAAGTTATTGTAATAAAGTCTGCGCTTCAGTCAGTTTAATGAATCTTGGAGCAGAATTTGGCTGCTATCTTAATCGCCAGTGTTTTGTTGGGAGCACACAGCATCTGTTTGACAGCTCTTTCAGTGAATTTAAAATGCTTTTTATGTGCAAGGTTCTAAAGGGGTTTCCTTGCAATGGACTTACAGAGCACTATGATAGACACTGTTAGTGAAGGCACCTGGACTAGTATTTTGAGGTTAAATTCGGATAGCAATTTTTTTAGGCTGCTTTTATGGAACAATTTTCTTTTGGTCATCTGTTCTGAAACAACTGTAGTCCTCCTGCAGTAGTATTATCAGCTTATTTCTTTCAGGCATGTACGTGTAGGTTGAGGTGTACTTTTCCTAAGTTCTAGCAGTAGATTTTAGTTGATTGTGTGGATTTTAAGGAAAAATAAATGTAACGTCTTTTTGTATACTTTAAGACTCTTCCAAGAGACATTGATAAGTTGTGTGCCGCTACTGCCACTGAATTATATTAATAAGGAATAGTTTTTTCAGTAGAATTATGAGAGTGATCAACAAATACTTGGATTTGAGAGTGGTTTTGCTTTGGAAAGTTTGTTAAGTTGGTAATTGGCATAGGAATTAGGACTTTACTATGCCATACTGTTCATCTTCACAGTTTGGAGGTTACTCATTTATGTATGAGTATACATAGACATACATGCATATATGTGTGTGTGTATAATCTTTGTTTGGTTTTGTTAACATTATTTAGGGCAAATGCTTAGGGCAATGAATTTCACAAGTTATCTGTTTAATAATAATAAAACAATATTTTTCCTTTTCAATAGCTTCAAATCTTCTCTCTCTCTGACAAGAGAAGCATCTACCTTATCATCTGGTGGTTCTTTATTCTTTATAATTCTAGGGCTTGTGTCATGTCTATCCTCCCCACCCTCACCCTTCTTCTTTTGCTTCAAGTGTCCTGGGTTAATTTATAGTAAGATCTTGTCTTTAAGCTATATATTCATCTAGTGGCTTAGTTCAATTATTTAGTGTTAATCATAAGTCTTCTTTTCAAAAGATAGGAGAGAAATTAATTTCTAAAATGGATTTAATGTTATTCTCTAGAGTGGATCCAAGAGTTTCTTCCCTTTCTTCCTCAAAGAGGCAGCTGGTATGTCCTTCAAATTCCTTTTACATATGTAAGCAAAGCTATGATGGGGAAAGGAAGTGTTTTTATTAAACGCTTGTATAACAAGTTCCATTTCTCAGGTATAATATAGTAAGGTTGGATTGATTAGCTCAGAGCAGGAACTCACCTCTTCTCAAAACTAAGACATGTAGTCAAATGTCTGAATAAATCTTGTAAATGTAAATGATAAATTTAGGGGTTTTTTTTTGATCAAAAGCATCTGTTACAGATTCTTATTTAGAAAAGAATATATGCTCTTTTTTGTTAGCTTGGCTTTTGAAGAAAACAGGGCTTTATGAGAATGTTCTGTTCTGCACTAGTTTGTCAGAACCACAGACTCTTAGGATATTAGTTTTGTAGAACTTTGAGAATTGCTAGCTATATAGAATACAGACCCAAATTAATGCCGCTTTCCATCTCAGGAAAGGATGAGTCATATCTGGATTGTATCTGTTTTAAGTGGGACTATGAAAGTGAACATCAATATGAATATTCACTGCCCCAGCTAGCCAGCCAGAGCGTATTGAAGAGAGCTGAGAGGAGGCTAGGGCAGTACTGGATGTGGAGCTCCAGGGCTGTAGTGTTCTGAGAAAGAAGTAGATCAAAAGCTTGTATAAATATGGCTTACTTATTTCTGTAGTGCTCAGAATAATTTCCTTAGTGATGATTATGATGAAGTACTTGTGGATGGTAAATTAACATTTTTGTGAAGCATATAGGCTAATACTACTTTTAAAATTGATTATATATAGGAATATAGATCTAATTTTATAACTAGGTATTTTCAGCAACTGAAGCAGTTTTCATGGCAACTTTTCATGCATTGTGCAAATGAAGTTACATAGTTATGGGGAGGTTGTTTTGTTTTGTTTTGTTTTTTTTGCTTTGAGAGTTTTGTGGGTGTGTTTTTTTTGTCGTTGGTTTTTTCTTACTCTGATCTTTGGTCTAGAATAAGAGATGTTACTGTGAATAGAAGTGTAGTACTTGTGGCTCTGTTTAGTTATTAGGATAGCTTTATTCACGTGAATATAGAAGGCGCAGACTTTCAGATTATATAGTTTGTCATTCAGAGCTGTTCATGTCAGGCTTCACTCAGGCTGCTCAGCAGAAGGGAGGAGAAAATGTGTAATGATATCTCTGATGTTTATTTGCTTGAGAATATTCTCCAGTGTTATACAAAATGGGCCACCAGAAAAACAGAGTGCATAACCATTACAGCAAACATATTGGTGAAGCAGTAAAAATGCAGGTTGCTTGCTTTTTCCTTTTCTCTCATCCTCGTAAGTTATGTCTTTTGGAGTCAAGTATTGTCAGTGCTAACAGCACAGAGAATTTTGGCACACTAGCCCAGTTTTCATAAAAACTCAAATTTCATAACTCAGAGGGCAGCAGTGGGGGCTGGGGACGAGATGTGTTTAAATTATGCTATGTTTACTTGGTACTTCTGTGGGAATTTGGCCTTAGAGGAAGTTAGGCTTTGCAGCTTGTGTCTTGTTTGGGCAAAAGACTGAGACATTAGGAAAAAGATTAGCCATTTGACAGAAAGTTAAAGGTCTCTCTGATATTAATTCATTGTAAATTTTCCTAAGTTTCAATGGCTTAATAGACAAGAGAGTTTCAAATTTGTGCCTTCACTGAGAGATGCTGCATGTTGATTTGAGCAGTTTTGTGTTCTGTTGGTCAAGGATATAAAACACAAAACAGATCAAATGAGACTTCATTGGTTCCATTGCTCATGGAACAAATTATTCTGGTTTTGGGTTTTAACTCTTTCCATTTGATATTCTAAAAAATATAAAACATTGTACCAAACAACTTACATGACCCTGCTTTTCTTCTTTATTGGGAGAGCCTGAGACTTTCTCATCTAGAAAAGGCTGATTATTCTTCCATTTGCTTGACAACCTTAGCAAGTTTTAAATTTTAAGTCTAGGCTTCCTCGGTTTGTTTCCTTGGAAGACCGCTGATTATTGTAAATTTTCACCGTATGTTTTTTAAACAAAGGTTGGAGGTTGTTAGTTGCTTGATGCCCATGCTTTTAAAAAGGGGAACATAGATATTTTAGCTTTATTTTTAATTCTCTGAAATAGTAGTTACTCTGTGCCAGTCTCAGTCTGTATCAGACATCTCAGTTGCTGAAATGGAGAAATATTCTGAAGAAAAACAGAGCATGAGCATGACTTTTCCTTCATGGGAATATGATGTAATTCTTGCAGATTTAGCAGTTTGATACTGCCTCCCACTGTCTGCTCTGCCATCTGTCAGATGTGAGATGACAGGACAGCACATACATATGGTCTTTAGCCCTGCCAGTTAATAGGTAATTCACAGCATTATTTTAAACTGTGAATGGAGGTGTTAATGAGAAGAAGTCAGAATGTGAAGAGGGAAACATGACATTCCGTTGCTCTTCCCAGAATCCCACCAAAGATGTGTGGAATGCATTCCTCTGCGAAGTAGCATCTTTAAACTGAGACAGCTTAATCCTTCAGAGCTTTCGAGTAATCTTCAAATTATCAGCCAGAAAGCTTTGATGCTATTGTAGACCTTGCATTCTGAATAGCTACGTTATAAGTAAACTCAAACTTGTAAGGTTTAGGGTTTTTTCCTTAAACTGAGCTGTATTATTCACTTGTTGAAAGCGTAGGAACCTTTCAGCTGATGAAGTAAATGAAATGTTCTTTTGCATCCTCAAATAAGACATTCAGTTCAGTGCAAGTTCCAATGGAGTAATCTTGCTCTTCCCCCACCCCCCACCCCCCCCACCCCAGCTGGTCCTGGAGATGCCCTGTAGTGGCATGTTTGCTGAGCCAAGTACTAGTTTTCTTGAAAAGGCTCTGTAAATGTTTCTGCTTCTCCTGGTGATGTACCCTTTTGCAAAGAATTTTTCTTTTTCCTGGCAAATCAGCTTCTCTGCCCTGTTGTCTCTTACTTTGCCAGACTTAAGAAATGTATTCTCAGATTTTGCCCTAAATACTTCAAAAAGACACCTCCAATCTCTTACAGCAATAGAATATCAATAACAATGTATAGGTTAACTCTTACCAGTACTTGTGGTACATATTTAGAACGGAGTATATGTATGCCTTCTGCTGAAGCTCCATGCAGCCAGCTGCAGCTGATTTGATAGATCAGTTTTGTGCGGGATGTAGATCTCCATTCAGCATAGCCACCATTCTCATTGTGAGCAAATGTCTACCAAAATTTACTTTAAAATGTATTAGTATTTTTATAAAGCACAAAATGATCTCTGTATTTGAAAGCAGAATTTACTTTAGTGTTGTAAATAGGAATAGACTTGAAGAGAATTTCTTTATGGAGCCTAATATACTCAATTGTTATGAAGGGTTAGGACAGTATACCACTATGTTTTTTAATTTGGCAGTCTTCTCATCCTTTCTGCAATGTGTTCAGGCTGCTGAGAGACTGAGGCATTTGTCTCAAAGGATCATTTTGAAGTAGTGGAGGCAGTTTGGGACCACATACTAATTTGAATTTATCTTTATTTTTTTATTCTGTAGAAAAATAAGTTTAGACTGCTTGGTACTGGCTTGATAATGAGTGAGCAACAAAATAGAACAAGAAAGCCTCTATTGGGTGCACTTATGTGGCTAAATAGATTATGTTTTTCTACTTGCTTAGCAATTTGGTTGTCTCCTACCGACGTCTGCCCTACCTAATTACAAGTGGAATTGAGGAATCAGTCTCTTTTCAATACTGACAGCCATAGCTGTCTTGCATACACAGAAAAAGACTTTTTCAGGTTTTCTTAACTGGCATGCACAGAAACCTGTTCCCTCCAACTTGCTCAGTAAAGTTTTAATCATTAACTCCTCAGGGTGTGAGAACAAACATTTGAGTGACTAGCTAGTTGTTCCTTTCTTGTCCACAGAGAAGCCAACTGGTTTTGCTAGCTATCATTTCAGGAAGAGAATTTAGGATACTGCAGATCTTTTAAATCTTTGCACCATTCTAGGTGAGGTTACTCTTGAGAATGTGTGCTAAATTTATCCCAAAAATCATGTAAATTTTTTTTTCAGCCAACAAATGTGTTTTACTTTGATTATATGCATTGTATAAATAGATAGAAATGTGAGTATTTCTGATTATATATTTTTTTATTTTAAAAAAATTCAAGCTACATGCATTTAGTGATGAGGTTGTTTTGCCTAGAACAGGACCTCGTAGAAAAGTTTTCTGTCCATGTGACAGGGAATGGGTTTTTTGTCTTTATTAGGGATTTTGAAACTCTCTTCATGTTAAAGGGGTTTGTGAAGAGTACTACTTTGGTTCATACACAGTATGAATGTGCATCTAGACAAGCACTTGGAAACACAAAAATAATTTTTCTGTGTATATATCAACTTGAAAAGCAATTCATCTTTGTAGTCTGCTCCACTTCCATGAGGATGCTAAACGGTTTTCAGGGGTTTGAGAATTCAGAAGAAGTGAAAGATTAAAGGATGAGGATGTGCATTTCTCCCCCCTCAATGCCCCTGTGATGTCAGGTAGATGGACGTGGTTTAAGCGAAATACCACTAAGAAGGGGGAGAGAGGAATTTGGTTGTCAAGTGTTTCCTCATGTGTATACCCACGGTGTGAAACTGATAATATTTTACAGAGAAAAACAGTTGCGCCTAATCTTTGTTTGCATCTCTGCTTCTGACTTCCACTTTTGCAGGTTGTTGCGAGGTCTTGTAAAGTATGTTTGTGTAAACATTTTTATACATTTGCTTGGTCTTTTAAAACATTTGTTTGTAAAGAGATCAGAGCAATATCCTCATAAAACATGTCCTGACAGTAGTTTTGTGCTTTAAAGAATACCGCGTGGAAGTGTTCTCCAAGTTAGAAATCTGTAAAGAAGATGAATGTACCTCAATATTATTTAAACTCATATAGCTTGTATTTTTGCAAATATTAATTACAATAGTTCATGCAAAGAATTCTCAGTCAAAACCATCCTTGAAGTTTTTTTAATCATTCACTTGTTTCAAAATTCTTAAAGGCACATGTGATTTCAGTTTGCAGTTAATATGTTTCGAACATTACCACCATCTTCCAATCCAACGGGAGCAGAATTTGATCCAGAGGAAGATGAACCAACCTTAGAAGCTGCATGGCCTCATCTACAGGTATTTAAGGAAGACTAGGAAGTCATAGTCTAACAAAATTTTGGCATTAAAGTCATTGTTTATTGACTCAAAATTGTTTAGTTTGTGTTTATCTTAAGTCAATTATATTTCTCTGCAATATTTAAAATATTTCTTGAATATAAACTGATACTCTTTGAAAAAAAAAATTCAGTTAGTATATTAGAGGTTAAAGGCTCCTTTCTTGCTGTACAGATGTAACTGCTTTGATTTTAAATGAGCTTCAGTTTGTCACTATGAATGCTTTGATCTGACTCTGGCACAGCTCTAGCTTTCAGAGGTGCTGTGGTAAACAGAGGAGAACAGAGAATTTTCAAAACGTGTACTTCTGGGCATGATGAATATTAGATTACTGTATGTTATTTGAGTAAAATCTAGTGATGGAGCTCAGCAGAATTTCAATGCAGTTTAAAGAACCTTAAGTTCTTGTACTTTGTCAGGAGAGCAAGAGCAAAGCTTTTACTGTGTGGTGTATAAATAAAAATATAGTGCAGTTCTGAACAACTAATTAGTAATTAGTAATTTTGGTAATGTACTGCTTATAAAATGGTTCCTTGTTTAAAAGACTAATACTATTTTTTGTTGGTTTTTTTCCCAGCTTGTTTATGAATTTTTCTTAAGGTTTTTAGAATCTCCGGATTTCCAACCTAATATAGCTAAGAAATATATTGATCAGAAGTTTGTATTACAGGTGAGGTAAAAAAAATTTTTAACTTCAAGCTCTAAATTATTTTACAACGCATTAGGTTCAAGTAAAGCGCATCTCTTCTTTTCCCTCTTCGCAGCTTTTAGAGCTCTTTGACAGTGAAGATCCTCGTGAAAGAGATTTTCTTAAAACAACTCTTCACAGAATATATGGGAAATTCTTAGGCCTAAGAGCTTACATCCGGAAACAAATTAATAATATATTTTATAGGTATGTCAATATCTTTGTATTGTGGTGCATGTGATCAGGTATACAACTAAAAATACTCCCAAAACACTGCTAGCAATTTTTTTAGTTCTTAGTAAGTTTATACCCAATATTGCTATGTTTAACAATAATTAATACCAGTCAGGGAGATTTAAATTGGGATAGTCTTGTGCACAGCGTAAATTTGGCAGCTGAAATTTGAGTTTGTGTGTGATTCAGTAGGTGGTTTGGTATCTTCATCTATGAGGCTTTCTTTTCTTATTGGTTAGTAGTATTTGTATTACAGTAATGCCTTAATAAAATGTAGGTCTTCATAATGCAGAAGTTGGGCTCAAATAGAATGACTGAGAGAGCTGGAATTTGCTTGAAGGAACGTATTTACTGCCTTTTCTTTCCTCAGAACTGAGATGTACCATTTAGGGCTCGTGAAATATTTTTTTAATTGCCATAGAACAAACTGTAGTATTATCCCTGATACTAAAAGTGTAAAGATGAAAAATTAATCCACTGTATTACCAAAGGTCTTTAGAAGTGTGTTTTTGCTGCCATTATGTCAAGTGTGAATGCAAGATTATGGTGCCTTTCTTTTAGTCTTTTAGTTTTGGTATGCTTCTCTTTTCTACAAATAATTGTGGTTTACACTCCTTTCATCCTGCATCCCTTTTTCTCTACTACAGTTCTTTTCATCCCAAAATGAATGTATGATGCTACCCTTTTAAGAAAATAGCAAAAAACTGCCACATACTCCGTGCCATCTCATGAATGGCACCCATCAGTACCAGCTGTAGAGGGAGCTTATCTTCCTGTTATAGTAACAAGTAAGCCTTTAGAAGACATACAGAGGGGCTACTTTAAAATAATTAGTAAGGCTTCACTGTCTTGCAGACAACCGAAGTCAAGAGCCAGTAAGTATGTCCTAAGGAAAAAGTACAGGTGTATCTTTCAAAGAAAGATGTAAACTTTTTTCCCCCACACGTAGATTTTATTAAATTAATTCTGAAATACATAACTTTGTAAAATCTGAACCAGATGGTATAACAGCATTATAATGCACTTCTGAACAGTGTTTTTATTGGCCACTTCTTCCACTTTACTTTCAGGGATAATGGAAGCAAAGTCTTAAAACACAGATAGTTCTGGTGCAAGGCTTTTGAAAAACTAAGAAATGTTCTGGTCATTAGATCAACTTTGTAATAGTTTGTATAAAAATATGTTTTCAATCTGAAATGTATATGGGAGATTATATAATTTGCGCTGTAGAGACTACCTTTCTGTACCAAGTTGTAGGGGAAAAAAAAACCAAAAAACCCAAAAACCAGAAAACCTCACTTAGTTGTATAATATTTAGGAGCTGGAAGTTGAAACATTTTGCACCCAAATATAAACTAGTGTTCCTGGATATGAGCACCAGGGAGGAAAGTTGTTTCAACTTCTGTCTTGAATTAGTGGATTGTGCATGATAAGCTCTTAAAGTATGTGTAGAATTCTTCAAAATATTTCCTTTTCTTATACTTTTTCCTGCAAGTTGCCAGTTTGTTACTGTGCTTACCTAAGAAATGTGGTCTTTATTTGTCTTTTAGTCACTGACCAGAATTGCATGAATTCTGTCCCGATAGTACATTAATCTTATTTTTTTCTAATGTAAAATACATTTTTCATAAAAATTATTAAACCGGTATGTTTCTGTTAATTCAGTCCAAAGCTTTTTGTATCATTGTCTTTAGTTTTGCTTGGAATTGTTGTCCTGAATTATATGGAAAGGGTCTTTTAAGGAGAAAAAACAGTCACATCAAAAATTCTAGATTAAAAGTAGCTGTTAATATGTCAGTCTATGGCAAATTTCAAAGAGAAAAATATTTTCTAATGAGTGGAACTATTTTCTCATAACTGTAAATTTTTATACCTATTTGCAAAATACCTGAAGTTGTGCATAGAACTTTCTCAATAAATTTACACTCAGGCAATTGGGAAGAAGGGTGGAAAGGTGATTGTCTTGTAAATGACAGTGCTCTATCAAAAGAAAATTCAGGAAAATTTTTCTTCCTCTGTTTATTACAGAGCCTTTTGTATGCACAGAAGTCTGTAATGCCAAAGAGCTTTTTAGATCCATAAGTAGAAACTGTTTGAACACCTTGTGCTTGCATGCGCTATAGAAGGTTGAGTCATGGCATTTGATTATGCCAGATGCTGTTGTGTTGTTTTAATATTTAAAGCATTGTTTGCTGTGTTCAGTTTTGCATTATTAAAATGGCATAGAATATGATTATTGGAAAAAGCTCAAGTGCATGCTGCTTTGTTAAATGTGGGAGAAAAGAGCAAGTGAGAGTGAACATTGAAAGCAGCTTAATGTGCTATTGATTTGTTTCCACAAAGTTTCTTTTCAACTATGTGTTTCTGTTTTCTTTTTACTGAGTGACTAAAACCTGGGAGGTCAAGGCTACCTGTTATGTTAGATGGGGATCTTGGTGTTAGAGTTGTATCTCTCTTCAGCAGTAACTGAGTAAAACTTCTCATTTATTTAGGTTTATTTATGAAACAGAACATCACAATGGCATAGCAGAATTACTGGAAATACTGGGAAGGTAAGTTGTAGGTTTTGTTTAATGAAACTCGCTTGGTCTTCAGAGAAGACTTTAAAAATCAAGTTCAGGATTGCAGAATGCTGTGAGAGAAGATTAAAATAGCTTCATATCATGTGGCAAAGCTGTAACGAAGAGAATAAGTTTTGTGTAAGATTGCAGAAACACAGCAAGAACTTGAACCCTGTGGCAACATTTTGGGATGTGACAATTTTTTTTAATCTTATTTTTTAAGTCTTATTTTCTAGCTTAGGATCCTTGTAATTAATATTAGTTGTAAAGCAACTACAAATAACATGTAATTAGTTGAAATTTATTCAAAAATTCTTCTTTTACAGATTTTAAAATTAAGTATTTCTTTCCCTCAGGCTTCCAAATAAAAATTTGTAGTAGCTAAATGAGGCTTCCAAGCTGTAACTGTTTTGTATTGGTTATTCTTCCAATCCAGTGAGGAGTTTCACACAGCATGTTGTTGACATAGAGCTTCTTATGAGTAACGGTTTTCAGTTGGGTTCCTGGGTTTTGACTGGTCGGAAGTAAAGAGGAGTTGAATTTCATGCTGAAGTACTGGATTTCATTCTTTTCCTTTGCTAAGCGCTATATAATACTGGACAAATGAACACTTGCAGTAGGAACTAACGTGGTTATGTTTTTTCTGATAATCACTTTTTGACAGGATTGCAGAATTTCTTCACACTCAATCAAGGCCAAACTTGCCCAATAATAGTTCTCCTCTTTGTGGTTAACAACCCTTAAAACATCTTGGAGAAACTTTTTTTTTTTTTTTTAAAAAGTTAATGTATATTTGTCGAGTATGTGGAAGTTGTGGCAAGAACACCATAGAAATGTTAACATAGAAATGGGGTTTTGATATGCACTGAGAGACTTCAGGAGGAATAACCTCGTATCCTCAAAATAGTTGTGCGGTCATTACTAGTGAAAATTACTTTAAGCATGCGCACCAAGGGTGAGCAAGTGTTATTTAGCAAGCTTTAATTCTGGGACATCATCTGATCTCTGAGATCTGAAATATATGTAACTTCGAATTTTTTAAGGTAAATTTGGCAGGTTGCTTTTGCCTGGGTGCCTTCTGTCCTTGTTAGCGAAGAGAAAAGCATTAAAATGAATAAGATAGGATTTAAAATAGTAAATGGGCAGTAGGATTCTGGATGTTTTAACTGATGTTAATACTAGCAAAGTGGGTGAACGCAAAACACGTTCTAGTACTGTGGTTTTTAGGTAAAGGTGCCATCTGCACTCACCTGGAACTGGGATGTCATGTGTTGAGATGCTGTTTGATTATATGCTAGGGTCTTGCAGAAATAGTAATATTTTAGCAGAAGTCATGTTTTGACTTGTCTGCTGTTCTGGATTGATCTCTTCTACATCCAGTCTCTGATTCATTCTTTAATTCCATGAAGAGGCTGGGAGAAATATGTATTTAAAGCTTTGATAGTGAATAGTTCATAGTGAAAGTTGGAATCTGAAGTGTAGGTATAGTCATATATGTTGTTTGGAAGAAGAATTTGGGACCTGTGAAAGACTTGGATGAGGGATGGGCAGAGATTGATTTGACTATTCTATTAATTTGTAATCTTTAGAAAACTGGATCAAAAATTAAATGGTCTCTGGTGCATGCTTAATTTGTAAATTTTTCTGTTACATATTTTCTCCAGGAGATCGCAAAAAAACGTGATGAAAACAAGTGTTTTGGTATATCCTCTACAATAGTGCAGGTTTCGCATAATTACTGATTTTGATTTTTAAATTTCTTTCCCTGGCAGCATTATTAATGGATTTGCCTTACCATTAAAAGAAGAGCACAAAATATTCCTATTGAAGGTTTTGTTACCATTGCACAAAGTGAAATCACTCAGTGTCTACCATCCACAGGTAAGTTTTGTTCGATGCTTTTCATACTAGTGTTAAAGTAAGTTTGCCTGGAGAGGTTAGGGGGATTGTAGTTATTCTGATGTCAATTCTGTTCTAAGCTCCATTTCCCTGTTAAGCGGCCTTGGGGAAATTATTTAATATATGTACACATAATGCTTCATTTGTTGAGGGGAAAAAAAAAATGTGTGTGTGTATATAAATAAATAAATACCTTTTTTAAAAGCACTGTAGTGTTTATAGATGAAACACATGAAGTAGTTGATTAATGTGAGAGTTCTTTATATTTATCGACAGAATTTTTATCTTGTCTGTAATGTTTAGACATACATAAATTGCAGAAAAGTATGGTTTTAATGAATGTCATCTATAAACAGCTTTTTCTAAACTACATGGAGAATTTCAGCTGGATTCAGCTTCTTACAACTGTTGATGTTTTGAAAGGAATTGGGCATTTACTAGGATATCATTATTTAATTCAGTAGATCTTTTTAGAAGTACACAGAAAAAAAGGGAACATCTGAGTTGTATTGTGCTTTTAAGCCAGCTATATCTTTCTTGTGCTGAGTTTTAGTTCCATTCAGAATTCCTAGAGGAGTGGGAAATCATACAATGTTAGAGGAAACACAGTATTATTGTGATATGCTGAAATTCTGTCTGTCAGAGGTTGTTACACAGCTTTGTTTTTATAATTTGAAAGTTCAACATTTTCTCTATAAGTTCAAGTATTCCAAGTTTTAAGTACCATTTCTTCAAATAAAATTACGAACAACTTGTATCTTTAAGAACACCATTTGTATAATTACAATTCTCTAGCAATTAAAGACGCTTATAAGCGTTTGCTTTGGATCTTGCCTACTGACACCAGTTCCTGTTGAAGTAGTAAGCTAGAGTGGCTCCCATTTCAGAAGATTTTTTTTTTTTTTTTCTTTTTTTCTAATGGTATGAACATAACCTTTTGGGGTGTGGCCAGTCAGACCTTTCTTATAATCTCAACTAGTGCAGACATCTGTGATCACCACCTTTTCTTCTACCTACTTGAGATGGATTGGTCTTTATTCCCCTTACTTCACAAATGTTCTCCAAAACCTTCAGGTGATTTGCATTCCTCATTACTATCAGTAAAATGAAGATAGTGACATAGGGATGCCTTTCTTACATGTCCTACTGAATGAAATGGGAAGGCATTTCAAATGAGCTTCATGTATGAAACACCAGAGTAAAACCACAAAAATTCACATTGAAACAGTGGCAGATATTCAGAAGGATTTCCTGCCAAATCCAGATATACATGAAGAAAGCTAATTTCTGTATTCAATTTAAAGTTATTTCAGAATAGTGGAGAACACTAGATGTAATAATCTTTGTACATTCCTCAAATTACCTAGGAACATTCTTGGTAGTAATCATCAAAATAGAAAAGGAATTGGGCTCATCAGCTGAACTTCCATAAATGGAGAGACATTAGAAAAATGGTTAAACAGTTCATGAGGTGTGCAGTGATCCTCCCATTTACTTTGGGACTACTGGCCTATTGAGTGAAAAGGATGTAATAGTTCACCATTTAGGCACAGATACTCAGTCTCATTCTCAGAATTGAAGTTGGCAAATACTGTAATTCAGCCTCAGCTTGCATCAGCTTTACATTTGGTATGCATCATTATTGTTAGTTATCATTTATAGAAAATCCGAAGATTTACAGCTGAACAATGCATTTTTAACTAACTTAGGTTATGAAATAGAAGATGCTTATTAAAACAGCATGGGGCACCAAAATGTTAGCGAGCAGAAAGCACTGTAGAGGACAAGATTGTGGTTTTTAAATCCTATGTGTGAGAAGATGAAGTGTGCTGAAATACAAATACTAGGTCTAAAAAGAAAACATCAAATTATGTGTTCGTCTATATTATAACCCAGAAGAAGGTGAGGACAGTCTTGGGAATGTTGGGAAAAACTGGTAAATGTATTTACCTTTTTGTTGTTTAAATTGTCTGCCAAATAATTTTTTTAAAATTACAGAAAAGCTGTTGTGCTTTTATTTGAAATCAGTAGTGTGCTCCACTTATGCTAGTGATTTCAAAGTGTGTTGAGCTTCACAATGAGTGTTAATAAAAATCTTTTTCTTTTACTGTAGCTGGCGTACTGTGTAGTTCAATTTTTAGAAAAGGACAGCACGCTTACAGAACCAGTAAGTTTATGTTGCTATTATTATATATTTTGGAATATTAATATCCCTTTCATCTGTAGACTGTTTAAGGAGGTTTTGGGAACAAAGTATTGATATGTAATTGCTTTTATTAGGAAGAGTCAAATATTCAACCATTTTCATCTATCAAATTCAGTTTTTCCAGCAGTTGTTTGGAATGTCCAAAATGAATTAAAACAACATAAAGAGCATACCTCTTACAAACAGACCAGAGTTTATTCTGCTTATTTTGTTCTGGCTGACTGGATATGAGATGGTTGATCCAGAAGCAGTTTAGTCAGATATTAGCTTTCCTGAACTGTGCTCTGTTGAGAGACTGATGTTATGATGGAACACAGATTTCTGGCACACGGAGCTACCTACTGATGCAAGGCTTTTGAGTCGGATCCTGTTCATGTCTGGACCAAGTTTGGACCATAGACAAAACCAGACTTTGGTCTGGCTGCACGTAATTGCATAGATGAATACTGTTAATTATCCTCGATAGTATATAGTGTTTTGTGTCATTACACCCAATATGAAGTAGGTAAGAACTAATATGTTTAATCACTAAGTAGCAATCAGTAAAACGATTGCTACTAACAAAAGTGCACATTATTAGATTAGAACCATTTCCATTGTAAAATGGAAACTGGGATTCTTGAAACAAATGAAGTATGCAGCTGAGCAAGAACTCCCTTCTACTGGAGCTTTTAATATTTGTTAAGATACCAAATCTCAGACATTCTGTCATTCGTGCTGTATGAGATCTTGAAATCTTAGCTTTCTTCCAGACATCAGCTAGGATGTTACATATTTCCTAGTACAAATCTGAACTGAAATGCATCCAAGTCTGTTTCCCTTTTTGATCCCAAATTAGTACATGATTACAACATTCTTTAAAAACTTAGCACATGCATCACTGAAGTACTAAGTCCCCCTTCAAAAATTCTGGTCGTTATAAAATAAAACTTTGTTTCCCCTTATAGTTGTCAAGTGAGACTTCTGACTTCTTGTTAAAAAAATCTGCATAAATTTCCCAAGGCTTCATTGAGGACATAGTATCTACATATATGAAAGATACACTGATTTCTCACTGAGTTATCTTGCCAGTGATGATATGAAATATTGCTTATAGTTTTTAAATATAAAAATGTCCTCCCTTTCAGAAAACAAAAAAAGAGACTGCTTTTTTTCCTAAATGAGAGAAAAAAAGTTGTTGTCTGAGAGAAAGGCTAATGGATTGTTGCAACTTTTAAACTATATAAAAAGACAAATATAAACTTTCAAGAAGTCTGTACTGTTTTGGGGGTTTTTTGTCCAGTTCTACGTCTAGGACAGACACTGTCATATTTTCGTTCTTTATGTGGCTTTTTAACCACAAAACAAAAGCATTTATAAACTTGCACATTCAAGGTTGTATTAATTTCTCGTCAGAAATACCTAAATTTAAGATTGACTGCTATGCCAGTCATTTTTAAATATTTAACATGGTTTAAATATCCTTTGAAGGAAAATGTCTTCCTATTTGAATATTGCCACAGACAGAAAACAGTTTTTATAGCCAAAAAAAAAAAAAAAATTTAAAATCTTACACTTCGGTTTGAAAACTGACATCTTTGGGGAAAAAATCATCATCCTTTCATAACAAGAACATTTGTGTCTGCTTGCATTTTGCTTAAATTAGAAATTGCTAACAGCACACAAGTCGTTATTCCTCCAATGTAACTTTGTATTTTTGAAGATTCTTGAATAAATTATGATGTAATTGATAACACCACTAATAAATACAATGTCTAAATATATTTAACTGCTAAACTAGTATCACTTTTCAGACTTAAATTCTTCTATTTGTATATTCAATAGATGAGAGAGGTTGTTTTTCAATTAGACTTTAGAAACATTTCCCACAGATGTATAGACTCTTTCTGAAGGGTTGTGAGTCAGCTGGCAGATGACTTCCTTTTGTGTCACATTTCTATGGATCCCTTAGTTGTCTCCCCCTTTCCTCTCCCCTCCTCTCTCCTTTCTCTGACCTGTCTTTTGAGTGTTCATGGTTTGCTAGGCAAAAACTGCTTCAGCAAGCTGGGTAAATAATTTAATAATCATGAAGTAAGTTAAGATTGTGATTACAGTAATATAGTGAATTAAATAAAACTCAACGTTTAAGAGAACATGCCTAGAGTAGTTGGTCACCTGTCAATTTGGGTATTTATAGTAAATCTTTTCTTGAAATACAATGATAGAAGTTAATTTCTTGAGCTTTGGAGTATGCCTTCAAGAAATTAGAGATTGAAAGCTGCTCTTGTGTAAGTGGCAGATAATTTTACGCATAGTATAATAGCAAATTTGGTGGACCCAGCTGGCCAATGGGGTATTCTATACCATGTGACATCACGCTCAGTATAAAAACGAGGTGTGTAGGGGGTGCTCGCCCCCCGTTCGTGACACGCGGTCCACGGTCGGTGAGCAGTTGCATTGTGCATCGCCTGCTTTGTATATTCTGCTATTGTTGTTGTTCTCATTGGTATTATTACTGTTCTATTTTCTTTTATTTCAATTATTACACTGTTTTTATCTCAACCCGGGAGCTTTTCTACTTGTGCCCTCCCAATTCTCTCCCCCATCCCACCGGAGGGGGGGGGAGCAAGCGGGGGGGGGGCGCGGGGTGGTGAGCAAGCGGCTGTGTGGGGTTTATTCGCTGGGTGTCAGCAAGGTAAAGTCAAATTATCGTCAAGATTATGTTCACTTTGTCTCTACAGGTTGTAATGGCACTGCTGAAGTACTGGCCAAAGACTCACAGTCCAAAAGAAGTCATGTTTTTAAATGAACTAGAAGAAATTTTAGATGTTATTGAACCATCTGAATTTGTGAAAGTTATGGAGCCTCTTTTCAGACAGCTAGCCAAATGTGTGTCCAGTCCACACTTTCAGGTCTGTACGTACTGAATGCACAATAATAGGAGCATTTTTATAAAGCAGACTTGTTAAGGGTATTACCTACTATTATTCACCATAATTAATTTTATTTATTGCAAAAAAAAAAAAGTCTTCAATTCTGTGTCAAATTTTAAGGATCCAAATGTTAGCTTTATTGTTTCTTTTCAAGAGTGGTATGTGCATTAATATTGGGTGATTCACTTCAGCGTTATGCTTAACATAAAAACTAAAAGCTTGCTGGTTTCAGAAGTACCTGAACCCGTTCAGTACATAGTGTTTGCATTTTACTGCTTGTAATAGAGTTCTACAAATACTCTTTCTTTTCTTTCCTGAATTTCACAGTTCATAGGTTATAGTTTGAATCATGTCCCAATCAAGGAAAAAGCAATTTTTCCATCCCTCTTTCCATCAGCTCCATGACTCCCATTTGCACTAGCAAAATCCAAATCTAAGTTGCAACTTTTCTTACCTTTCCCTTACATTTGCCAAATGTTTCAATTATTTGCTCTTTAAGACATTATCGGAAGAAGTGTTCCTTTTTTCGTGTCGTCTTAGGTTGCGGAGCGAGCATTATACTACTGGAATAATGAATATATTATGAGTTTAATTAGTGACAATGCGGCAAAGATTTTACCCATCATGTTTCCATCCTTGTACCGGAATTCAAAGACGCATTGGAACAAGTAAGAAACCCTTGTACAAATAAAGTTCTGCTATTTCACTTATGTCTAGCTTTAGGCTTAAAAGTGGTTCAGATCTTTGAGTTGCTAGTTTTAACAGTGTGTTGAGCTGTTTATTCTATGACAAAGTTGCTGGATAAGGAGGAGACTACTGTTGTCAAAATTTTTAGGAAATACTAAGAATTGAGGAAGGTAGTTTTTCCTTTTTTCATTAAACAAGGAACAGTGTTTTAGAGTATCTAATCCATGATGTATTTCTATTAATATGAAGTAAATTTGGCATTAATCTGTACTTCAGATACTTCTAAAGACTAACTTTGATTTCTGATCTCTAAACTCTTTGCTGATTTGCATTTCTTCTGCATTCTAGTGGAATATGTTGTAGATCAGGTCATTTTCTCCTCCCCTTCCCTCTCCCTGCCCCCCCCC
>NW_009235233.1:0-29552 GCF_000690835.1 Fulmarus glacialis
TAATAATAATAATAAAAAAAAAAATCCGTTCTTCAGAATTAGGTCTGTGAACCAGGATCATATTCAATCTTCTTTACCGAAGTTGTGTGTAAATTCTGGTACCCTTAGTGAACTATGTCTAATGTAGAGGCTGTCCCCAACAAAAGTCACCGGAAAGTGACACTGCCTTTGAAGGCCTCCAGGAAGAAATATTGTTCCAAAGGTGAGATATTTAAATTAAGTAGATGAGCATTCAGTTTAGTTGCCCCCACAGAAGTGTCTAATATCATCTGAGATGCCCAAAATTACCTAAGACATCCATACTGGGCTGGCAGGTATGACACAGATGAAGTTTTGGAGTGGCAACAGAAGTTCAAATGGGAAGCTCTAAAGTAATCCAGACATTAGGTGCTTATGTGTAGGCAAATAGAATCCATGATCCCTCATATATTTTTATATATATGCACCCAGTGCCATTAGATATTTGAAGATGGTATCTTGCAACCCACCTGGGTGATAAGAAAGGCTGAATTTAAAAATGTTTTACTTCAGTCGCTTAAGCTTGAAAATATTAACCTTGATTTTCCAACGAATGACACATATAGTGAACATAGATGTGAAAGCACAGTCAATCAATACTCATTAGTACTGGCATGATATGGTTAAGTATGGGAAATGCTAACTCGGAGAGATCCTCTTTATCATGAAAATTAGCTTTTGTACATCACTTCACACAGAAATTTTTTCTGTAAGCAAGTTATGAGTAAATCACCCTTACTCAGCAGAGTTGTTAAAAAAATCACCTCCAGTAGTTGTTATTGCTTAATGTAGACTTCTTGGTTTTGTTTTTCTATTTAATGGTAAAATGTTTCCGAGTGCAATTCTGGATTACATATTTCAGTCACATAGTGGGAAATCTCACATGTAGGCACAGTCTGGAAACTGAGTGTATCAGGGTTTAGAGGTTTTTTTTTTCTTGTTTCTACATCTGTATATTTTCCAGGATATCAATGAATTGAAAATGATCATTTGTCCCATATGAAAGGAAAAAGAGAAAGAAGACTTGCAATAGCAGGCTGAATGAATAAATATCCATTTCTTTATTTCATTAATATAGAGTGTTCTCAAATATAGATATCTACTGTGTAAATGTCCACATCAAAATTATACATCCTAAGCTTTTTCTTATAGCTAGAGTAGCAAAAACAGTATTTCTAGGACATGACTGATCTCATACTAAAGGTGAAATAAATCACACTTTAAAAGTATGTTTTTCTCCATTAACTGCAAAAGGTGCCTAAAATGACTAGTTCAGATGCAGACATTCACACTGTGGACACCTACATTTCTTAAGATAAATATTTAAGCCGGGAGAAATGAATCTCTCAAATCTGATAAATGCCTAGAAGGAATTGGCCACACAAACATTTATTTCAAATAACTATGACAGTAATTCCATTTGGAACATAACTGTAAGACTCAGCTACATACTGAACAAAAACAATTTCCCTACTCTGAAATCAAGCACTGTTATGATCTTCAGAGAGTGGACAATTTTGAGCTGCCAAATGACATGCAAAAGAAGTAGAAGATATCTCTTCATTAACCCAGAAGGAGAAAAAGCATTCAGAAAATTGTAGCTGTAGCTCCTGGTTACCTAAGGTTTAGATAACCAGCTAGATTTCAGGGATAAGGGAGCAATTTAATACAGTAAGCTGCAAAACATGTCCATATAATTGAACTTCAGAACATAAAATAGGATTATTTAAAAACATTAGATTCCTTAGATTGCTGTAATCAACGGGTATTAGTTATTCCAGGCCCTTGCATAGAAGGTTCATCTCATCCGAAATACAGGCATACAAATAAATCACCCGCTTGAGATGCATGGTTTTCCTCTTTGATTTATAAAGATGCCAATGTGACTAACCCAGATTTAGGCACCTAAATTAGTAGAAAACCCAACAATGAAGTGTAGAAAAATACCAAATAGTATGATCTGTCTGAAATTGTAAATCTGCTTGACTTTCTTATAGATTTATCCATATTATCATTTACCTCGTGAATAGTTTACACCATACTACATATTCTTTAACAACTCTATGTATATAGACATAATTTTTAAAATATGCTTTTTTGTGCTTAAAGGCAACTTTTGAAATAATGGATCCATTGTACAGCTATGGCAGGTAAATTGTTTTGTTGTTTTTATGTGAGTTCACGATCTTTCTTTGTGCAGCTCTGAACAACCATTGGATTCATTGTTCATTCCATTGTAAATTGTGAATGTTTAGCACTTCTTAAAATCACAGACCATTTTCTTTGCTCTTTAAATTCAGACGCTTATTTTTTATTCCATTTTTCAAAATTATGGCTATATGTTATTTAATATGTTTATGTAACACATGTTTATGTGTACAGAACCTTGCAGAAAAATACATAGCAGGATTCTGCTGGAATGAGATTACACAACACGTAATCTTTTAAAAACATTTTCTATGGCAGAAAATAAATATCTTTGGTTATGTTTAGTTGACATTAGGAAACTGACTTAGAGTCATAAAAAAAAAAAAAAAGAAAATGAAATGAAGGTCTTCAATGAACTTTACTTGCTTCACTGCTGTCTTCCCCTTCTTCCCCCCTAAAAAGCAACCACTAAAAAAAAACCAACCAAAAAAACCCTCCAAACCATAAGCAGATAAGATCTATGTTGTTTTTAATTTCAGTGTATGTTCACTAATTTATATTGTCATAAATTATAATTATTTGTAAAATTAGAATTAGACAGAGGAAGAGCTGTAACTAAAATGGCACAGAAGTAACTGTTATGCACAGAATGGAGGACTTCATTAAATGAAAAAAAAAAACAAAACAAAACAAACAAAAAAAGTTTTTCTAGAATGGTCAAATCCATATACAGTGTCAGCAGATTTATGCTAATGGACGATTTACTCTTTAACTAAAAAGCTTCTGCCTTCACCTTGCATACCAAAAGAGCTTGTATCAGATTATGGCTGCTTGCTATGTGTAAGAGACTGGAAACCGAGGGCTGAGTCTTCCCTGCAAGTGGGACATAGTTGAAGTACGAATCATGTGGTTAGCAGTATGCCATAAATATGAACTTTCCAGTGCTGTCATATGAGAATGCAGCTGTTTGCAGATGTATTATACGACTTCTGTGTCAAACTGGTCTAGTCAGAAGTATTGAAATTTTAGTTGAAAACAAAACTAGTATTTAAAAAGTATCTTGGGATGTTAAGGTATGAGTATATTTAGTATGGTAAGGAACTACAGAGCAAAGTAAGTGTACAATTGTTTGGAATGTAAGAGAATAAATACATTATGAAAATATACAAATATCGTTGTAAACACATGCAATTAAGCTGTCCTAAGTTTTGCAATATTTGCAGAGCAGTTTACTGAATGTTATGTTTTTACATGATTCCCTTATATCTTGGACATGTGTGTATAGGATGCAAGTGAAGACATAGAGCACAATGTTAAACTCGTAGCCTGGTTTTGTTTGACACAACTTGTTTTTAAGGAATTTGAGTCCTGAAAATGTCACTGTGCAAAAATAAATATGACTGTTTTTATGTGTTGTGGAGGTGATTCTTTTAAGTGGATATGGTAACACAATTAGGGTTTTAGCTTGCGTGTTTTAAACTTGCCCATACCCAGTTTCCCTTATGTAAATTCAAAAAGTAAGACTCTTAAAACTCTGATAAACATTAATATTTAAGTCATTTATCCTTTTCTTAATTCAGACTATCAAAACTATAATGGAATGACACATAACATCATCAACAATTCAGACTTTCAAGTTTTTTAGTCTCCTTTTATTGGAAACATAATGAAAGAACTCCTCCCCCTCAATAAGAAAAAAAAAGTCTACATATAAAGCTATGTGGTTCAGGGTTTAATTGCAGTAAGAGACATGAACTGCAAGTGAGTCTGAATGCTGTTTAATATGATGATCAATAAGAAAATAATTCTCAGTGGCAAAAAATATACCTGTTCAGGCAAAACAGCTGGCTTGAATCACACATACTTGGAATGGTTTAGTGTCTAAAATGTTAACCTGGGATATAAAACAAATCTGTGTTGTAAGATCTAGGAGTACTTTGTATTTCTTGCGTCCACCTGTACATTCCAGATTTATTCTCCTACAGTGAGATCCAGCTTGTGGTAGTGCATTCCTCCCCCACTCCTTGCCCTTTCCTGGGCCGCTTGTTGAGCTCAGAAACTCCCGTTAAACCTTGACCTAGATGTAATGAGTCAGGTGGTTAAGCGTCCCTTGACCGTATCAGAAACTCTGTATAGCTGAGGTTGGGAGTGTACTCCTACTGCCTGGCCCAGGTGGGAGACAAGAGAGAATAATTTGTCATCCCTTGATGTCCTTATCTGAGTTGTAGCTCAAGTGGAATGATATCATTGTTACTGAAACCTTGAGAATTTTAGTAACTACCACCTTGGACTGTGGCCAGGGTGGAAGTTTACGGATGACTAAAGCCAATCATCTTGTGAACCTATAAACAGCGGTCCCAAATGAGACTTTTTGAGTTCTCCTAGATGGCAGTGGGCTGCATCCAGTATCTGCCCCTGAGTGGGACACATCTCAGAGCTTGTGAACTCTTGAGTTTGCAATATTCAGAAGACTGTTTCTACTGACGACGGGACCTGGGCTGAAACACTCTTCAAGGCTCAACCCCTCACCTGTTGAGAAATGCCAAGACATTTAACATGAATATTTCACTGGACTCCAGAGAAATTTTTTAACAGATATACCTTTTGTACATTTATATATATTTGCGTCTGTATGTATGTGTGTGTGTGTGAACTGATATTAAGCATAATCTGTAATTAAGTCACTGTCGTAACTGTAGTAGATTCTGCTAACTTACTTTGTAAATGTTAAATTAGTCAATGATTAATTGCTGCTAAAATCTTGTGATCTATCTTAAAACTGTGAATGAACCTTAGACTGCTGCTAAACACATATGATCCCTTAGACGTAACCCATTGACCAAGTCTGGGACTAGGAGTGGATCCAGCCACACCTAGACTCCATCAGGAGTTTAGAAAGTAAGGGGGTCTACTCGGAATCTCATGATTCAATGGGAGGGTCTTCTTACCCTTTTTTGTATTAGACATAAACCGTTGTCCAGGTCTGAGACTAAGATTGGATCCAGCCACACCTAAGTTCCATCAGGAGTTTAGAAAACAAGGGGGTCTTCTCTGAACCTCATGACTCAAGGGGAGGGTCTCCCTTACCCTTTTTGTCCTCAGTCTCTGTATAAATCATTCTAGCTCAATTCTAACTCGATTTGCCTTTGTGTGCTTCATCTATGTAGTAAGTGATAGAGTGAACCTTGTCATCAAACTCTGTGAAGTCACGCTTTTATAAATTTCTATTAACCACTTTCTGCTAATACCTTTGATGGTGATTCTTTAAGTGGCTTCTAAACCACTAATTCACGACACAGCTGCACTCTCTGCTGTATGGGTGGACAGTTCAGACGGGTGGACAGTTCAGATTGACCAAGATTCCATCCCTTTGTTTCCCCAGTTTTCATGTATAACCTGGGAGAACTACGTATTCCCTGTTCTTAAAATCTGCCCCCCTCCCCCCGCCATGTGACATGGTGGATCATACTATATATGTAACAGGATTTATAGTAACATATACAGGATTTATGAGAAGATATACTAAAATACATTGATGAAGATATGAGAGGGATACATGACAGATAGTTAAAAGTTCTGCCAGTCAAATTTCAATAGAGACTCCTGAAGCATGAAGAATGCTTATAATAGAATTCATATTAAGTGATTTCAAACTCCTTGGAGAGACAAATACTTTAGACATGACTGCATCAATAAGCATGAATTTTGAATAACTGATATTTGACTTTCTAAGGTGGACAGTTTAAATGCAGAAATTTTGCTGAGTACATACTTCTCTTTAACATTTATCTTAATCTATTTTGGATGAGGGCTGAAGTGTCAAAATTATTTTTTATAAAAGATGTTAGAAAATATGTAAGCAAGAAATTCTCTTTGTGTTGAGCTGAGTTTAACTTTTGATACAATGAACCTTTGCCATAGAAATCACTTTTCGCATTGTCTCAACATTTCTCTTGAGTAATATACAGTCAAACAATTGTTTATAATTCAAAATAATGAAAAGGAGGCTGTCAAAAGTGGCCATAAGCTACATTCTACATCCTGTTAATTCATGTAATTTTGGATCTGCCAACAAACTACATGGTCAAACCTGTCCAGCATGCTCACAAAAATTTCCAAAAGTAATATGATGGGTTTTGAGCCCTGATCACTGTATTGCAGATCATAAATAAGATCATGTACCAAGGGTATTAGAATCAAAAATCCTGTGTTATAAGAGGAGACGTTTTATTTATTAAACATAGCTATTAAATTATTTAATACTTTGTGGTTCAAGATTCAGTTTTGAATCCTTGCATGGAAATGTAAGACCTGGAAAAAAACTACATTTATGCTTTCTTACTACTTACTCTTTTATGCATCTTTTCCTCCTTTTCTTTATCCATGTTTCATCTTACTCTCATTTCCAGTTCGCTGTCCTATTCATATGATAATTTTCTTCCTTCTAATAACTTATATGGGTTTCTATTTCCCTCCTTTTTTCCAATTTCCTTATTGTTGGATTCTACCTAGCCTCCAGGAACCTAGATTTTCTTACTGCTTCTTTTCATGGTGGGTTGCAATGTCTCCTTCATGCCACATTTAGCTGGAGCTCATAGTTTTCTTCTTCCTCTCAGTGCTTTTCCTTCAACTTCCTTTTGTTTGGGTACAAACACTTCATCAAGAAGCCCTGCTTACATTGTATTGGAAATGGATATATTACAGCCATCCGTCCTTTAAAAGCCTTTCCTTTTGTCCTATTATAAGCATTGGAAAATTATATTTATTTTGATAAAGATTAATTACTAGTAGTCTTGACACCCAAAAAATGAAAATAATTGCTAGTTATACCATCATGAAGGCTTTTTTTTCCCTTGTACTGTCCAGAGGTCAAGGACCCATACTGCACAGCACATTGCATAATTTCCATGTCAGAAAGATTTTATATGTGTGAAGAACAAACAGTTATTACTGTATCTGTGCATTTCCCTCTGATCATTCATGTTCAATGAAGTGTTATTTCATGCTGGATCAGTTGCAAGGGGATGGACAGGAGGATTCAGAATCTGCTGTACAAGGATACATTGCTGGCTGAGCACAGTGAAATTAAGAATGAGACAGACTGTGATCACTGACTGCAAAGTGAAATTATGAAAAATTGATAACAAAGAGAAAAGAATTATTTACAGGATCATACTGGGCAGGGAAAAATACCTTTAGAGTGGTTAAGAACAAACTGTAGACAGAAACTAAAATAAGATGTTTAAGTAGGAGAAGTCTAAAGTTATGGACCTCCCTTCTAACAAGAATGCTTAGAAGCTAACTGAAAAATTGATTGGTAAACTCCAAAAGATATAAACCATATGTTATTCCTGTCTCAGATCTCCTTACTCCTGACACCACTAAGCCCATTTCTTACCACATTTTGGCCAGGCCCCCAATTGTCCTGAGAGGACTTTTATCACCTCGCAACTTTGGAAAGTAAATTATGAGAATGGGAGGTACCTAAAGCTGATTCATTCTTTACAAATTGTAAATTTAAATCAAGATTCTTAAAATAATATAACAGCGGCTTTTCTAGTAATCTCCAAGAAGTTCTCTGTTGTCGTCTTTTCTTTTCACAGCAACATATTAATTCTGTTTGAAAAAAACAGAAACAAATGACATTGGTATTTTGATCCACAATTTCCTTTGGCCCAAGAACTGAAAAAAGTGTTACTTTGTGAATTCATTATGTTATACTCTCTCTGTAACCTCATGTTTAACTTTTACATTTGCTATACCCATCAACCTTGCAGCTGGTGCCCAAACTATGATTAGGGGATTTCATAGAACACAATCTCCACATTGCTGCAAACGTGTCATTAGGCAGCAAAGAGTGAAAGGTTCATTGGGCCAGAGAAAGAGAGCATGAGCACAAGTGTGGGAAGGAATATGACTTTCTAATCTATTAATCTGGTCATTCATCATACAAAATTTCTGGGTTTTAGCTCTGCATAAGATGTTTTATAGATTACATTTTGTAGTTTATGAACCTTTAACATTAAAAAGATATTAGGCAAAATAGCCATCAATGAAATTAAGTCCTGGATCCAAGACTTCCCATTTTCAGCATTTCCTCTCAGCTAATTTAGGTAGTTCTGACTTGCATGCTGATTGGTTTTGTACACTGCATTTATAGCTTAGATTCCTGATCCTGGGCAGTTGCAGGTGCATGAGCTTATGTTTACACCTGTCTGGACTGATATGTTCTTGCTCTACCTTCTCTACAAATTACTTAAAGCAAATTGATGAACCTAAACCCAAATGTTTATTTTTCAGGAGATATATTAGTAAAATTCTAAGGCATTCTAACACAATCCCACAGACCTGCACTTGATCAGAAGTAGTTCATGTATACCCAATACATATTATATAAATCTATTTTTAGCAACTGACATCCAAAACATCTGTGTCTTTCACTGTAGATGTGTAGTTTAAAGTTGGTACAGTATTAAGTAGCCTGAAAATTTCATAAATGGATGAGCACAGGGTAAAAATGCATCTTAGCAACAAGTAGTCCTCTTATAAAAGCCTAAGGAAAAAAAAACTCTGGGTAGATTTCTGAACGTAAAGATGCTGGCTTTGAAGTGATGGAAATAAATTTCCTCGACTTTATCCAAACTAGAAGAATGTATTTTGCACAAAGTATGTTTTCATGCATTTTCTAGCCTGCATTACTAGGACCAGGAAACTGGTAAATCTCTAAAGCAAAGAAAGATTGAACTACAAAACCTGGGTAGCAGGTGAAAAAAAAACTTATGGAACTGGAAGTTATTAATTTCTTCGAACCAAAAGCTATGATGTCTCTTATCTATGATGGCGGCTTGTGACCCTCAGTGAGTCAGAGGGCTAAATGGCTGCAGCGGTTATTTTTGATTTTGTATTGTGTTCTACATAGCCTAACTACCTACGTTCCTCACTCACGCAGGTGCTATTGGTGTTGGTTTTAAAACATACCCAATTCTTCTAATTCAGAGCATTAAAGAACAGAAAATTGGTGTGGGTTTCTTCTCATTTTTTGTGTTTTTTTTTTTGTTATTATATTGCAAGTCAAGGACCTTCATCAAATAGGCAGGCGTGAGAGAAAGTCTGTCTGACCACAGGCAAAGGAGTGCTCCAGAGCCTAACAGATGCCTTTGTCTGATGCCTGGTACTATTGCACCAAAATACATTTGCGGGATATGTTACAAACAGAGTCAAAGTTCAGGTTGCCTGAAACTGCTTTTGAAGGGTTTGAGGAATCCCATGGTTGTATAACATAAATACAATAGTGATTACTAAAATTTGTCAGAATTGGTCAGTATGAAGGTGGGAAGGTGTCTAGACCTTTACTAAGTAACCCAGGCTTCTGTTGAACAAACATTTTGTAAAAAACATCATAGGGCATCTGCTGTTTATAGATCATCTGTATTACTGGCAAAATGCAGTAACAACAAAATTTCCTTTACAAAGGCTTCAATGTATAAGAAAGAATGAAATGGAGGGCTTCCTGTTTTTCAGAAAGAAAAATGTAAGTCACATGACAGAAATTAGTTGGAAACACCCCATCACAGGGCTTCAGTGATTTTGAATGTTTCAAAGAAGAAAATAAAAACTGCCTGTAAGAACATAGAAATGACTGAACCAGTTCTGATGAAAGATCCATTGTCCCTTAAATTTTCTTTGACTAGTGACCAGCAGCAGCAATTTAAGAAAAAAAAGACAAGTTTATAGGGTTATATTCTCACCTACTCCTGCCTAACTTGTGCCACTGCCTGAGAACTTCAGTGGGCAACCCAAATTCTTGTGTTGTCATAAAGAAAGAATTCCTGTGTTGTAATAAAGGAAGAATGAATGATATTTCCTTGTCCTCTCAATCTCTTTTCATTTTACAGCACTCATTATTTTACATAATTCACTATCTTTCATGCCTGGTATTTTTTTTCCTACCTGAAGAGATATATTTTATTTGCATTGTACAGTAGCTATTCTGTAACTTCAGTTATCTTTGTCAGCCTTTTACTATTTTTTCTAAGGATGTTTTACTATATCATGTTAGAGATCATAGTTCCTGAACTGTACTCAGTATTCAAAATTTAAGTATGTCCTGGAGGTTCACAGTGGCATCAGAATGTTTACTATTTTCTCATTTATTTTAGTAGGAAGCTGTAACATATTTAACTCTTGCTTATGGCTGCACATTATAATGATGCTACTACAGAGTTATTTATAAAGAATACAAGATCTCTTCCCTAAGAATAGCTAATTTGGAAACTTTTATTGTTTGTGTGTAATTAAGGCCATTTTCTGAACATGCTTTATAGGTATTGACCTTTAATTTTATCTGTCATTTTACCAATTTATTAGAACTCTCAATAGTTAGGATTTCGTTTTATTGTCCAGAATAATTTTTTATCAGTTGCAAACATCATCATCATTCACCCATTTTCTGTCAGGATCTTGGGTTTATCCCATGATGGCTTAGTTTCTTTAATAAGTTTTAGAAGATCATAGAATCATAGAATCATAGAATCATTAAGGTTGGAGAAGACCTCTAAGATCATCAAGTCCAACTGTTAACCTAACACCACCATACCCACTAAACCATGTTCCTAAGCGCCTCATCTACATGTCTTTTAAATACTTCCAGGGATGGTGACTCCAACACTTCCCTGGGCAGCCTGTTCCAAGGCCTGACCACTCTTTCAGTAAAGAAGTTTTTCCTGATGTCCAGTCTAAACCTCCCTTGGCGCAACTTGAGGCCATTTCCTCTCGTCCTATCGCTGGTTACTTGGCAGAAGAGACCAACCCCCACCTCGCTACAACCTCCTTTCAGGGAGCTGTAGAGCGCAATAAGGTCTCCCCTCAGCCTCCTCTTCTCCAGGCTAAACAGCCCCAGTTCCCTCAGCCGCTCCTCATAAGACTTGTTCTCTAGGCCCTTCACCAGCTTCGTTGCCCTTCTCTGGACACGCTCCAGCACCTCAATGTCCTTCTTGTAGTGAGGGGCCCAAAACTTTTTTTGCCCAAATCTTAAAAGGTTTTGGAAATCTGGGTACACTTTATCAAATACACTTTATCAAATAAATCTTTCAAAGTTTTCTAATTGATTTGTCTGGTGTGACTTCCTTTAAAAAAAGCCATGTTGACTTCCCCTCATTTTTTGTTAATCTAAAAATTTTATTCTTTAACACAATTTTTAACAATCACTGTTATGTAAAACTCAGACCTAATGATGTGCAGATACTCATATGCCCCCGAATCTTTTTATTAACTCAAGTTTTATTTTCCACACATCATTCCCCAAGGTTAATTAAAGCCACAGTTAATATTTCAACAATTTTGTATCTGGCTTCCTTTAACACTCTTGGGCGAATACTACTTGCTTCTGGAAATCTGAGTATTTTATTCTACTGATTAGCACTTAGTCTGTTCTGACGACACCTGTTTTTAATGACAGTTCTCTCTCAGTAAAGAAAGAATTCAATGTGGCAAATTTCCAGAACTCCTCCACAACAAATGTAACACACTGAAATTGTTCTGTTTTCTACAAGTTTGTGTTTTTTTCACACTTCTTGTATATTCTTTTATACCATGATCATCTGTGCACCTGGTAAATTATTTTTAGCACTTTTGTTATTCTTCCTGATTCTGAGATGTTTGAATTTGTTTCTATTAATAGTTTTAAATTTTCAGCAAGTACTTTATCAAAATTTCTTTTGGCTACTTTCATTAAGGCTTTAGATTTAATTATCTCTTCTGTTTTCTTTGTTCCATCATATATTTTACCAATTGAAGATTTATTTTACTTCACACACATACTTTATTCTTTTGTTTCACCAGTTTTGATTTTTTGAGTTGGTTTTGATGGGTGGTAAACATTTCCATTGAGATGCCAGTGTAGCATCTCTAATAATATGTTTCACTTGCCAATATTTTATCCTTTTGGTTGCTCCATTGTATTTCCTTTTATCAAGCTTAATTCTTTTTTTTTTTTTTTTCCCCTTCATATTTGGTTCGGGTTTTTTTTCAGCAGAGGATTTTTTTTTTTCTTTCAAGGATGTTGACTTTGAGTTCAAAGTGGTCATATTTACACAGCTATTTCTCACTAATAATATGTTATTAGGTCATTGCAAAGTCATTTATGAAAATATTTTTTCTCGTTCTGCCACAAAGGGCTGATGAATGCCAAGACTAGTGGATGTTCCTTCATACGACCTATGAGATACTTACAAAATGTCAACAGAAATTAAATAAAAAGGTGATTTGTATATTCATTTCCTGAGATTTACTCAGCATGATGTAAATTGTGAGGTCATATAATACAGTAAAGCATGTTAGTGCTTTTCCTTTTCTTTGTTATTGTGTGAAATTATCCAGTAGCACTAAGAAGATATTGCTCGGTTCAAGCTGGTATGATACACATTTGAAAATCTTGTATAGCTTCAATTATGTCATCTTTTACACTTGTGCTTTACTTTTCCAAAACCTATTTAACTTTAATGACATTAATGCTAGAAATAACAATTACCATTTCAAAACGAAAAATTAATTTTCAGTACTAGGTCAAGTGCATGTTGATTTTCAAGGGACAGAATACTGTGATGGTCACAATGGTTTCATAAACCATTGGATCAAAAAACAGAAAGTATTGCATTTCATTTAAGCAGAAATTATTAAAAATATGCCAACAGTGTAAGATAAATGGCTGAAGGCTTTTAAACTGTAATACAAGACAAATATTGTGGCATAGTTATGATAGCTTTTGCTATCAAAGTTAATAATAAATGTTGAAAAGGCTTCTGATGCATGAAATATACAATATATGGAATTTTCATCCCATTTCAGTCAGTTGACTTGAACCAACAAAATAAAAATGTAACTTGAGTAAGACAAGCTCACTACTTATCCTGTACGTGAATATGAGCTGGGTATGATAAGTTTGATCGGAATCCTTTAAATAAATATGCTTATGTAAAAACTCATGAGACCATAAAGATGAGTTTGTATTTTCAGAACGTCAAGACCGGTTTCTTAAAATGAATAGTAAGCAATCAGATAGGGGTATATCTGATAATACCAGAGTAGAGGAAGAGTCATATGGCTCATATTTTTGGCCTGAGAGTGGGTCTGATGGATCAAACAGAAGTCTTAGCATTAGAACAGTTACTAGATACTTTTGTGGAAACCATAGCAGATCTCAGAAAAACAAAATTCTTTCTGCACAGCCTTTTTCTTAAGACCTTCTGAGTCTTCCTGAAATATTGTTGTCGAGGTTTAACTCCAGCTAGCAACTAAGCACCACACAGCCGCTCGCTCACTCCGCCCACAATGGGATGGGGGAGAGAATCAGAAGGGTAAAAGTGAGAAAACTCGTGGGTTGAGATAAAGACAGTTTAATAGGGAAAGCAAAAGCCACACATACAAGCAAAGCAAAACAAGGAATTCATTCACTACTTCCCATCGGCAGGCAGGTGTTCAGCCATCTCCAGGAAAGCAGGGCTCCATCACACATAACGGTTACTTGGGAAGACAAACGCCATCACTCCGGACGTCCCCCCCCCTTCTTCTTCCCCCAGCCTTATAGGCTGAGCATGACGTCATATGGTATGAAATAGCCCATGGGCCAGCGGGGCCAGCCGTCTCAGCCATGCTCCCTCCCAGCCCCCCACGCACCCGGCAGGGAAGATGACAAGTCCTTGACTGGCGTAAACATTACTTAGCAAAAACTAAAACATCAGTGTGTTATCATCAACATTATTCTCATACTACATGCAAAACACAGCACTATTAGGAAGTTAATAGGAAGAAAATCAACTCCATCCCAGCTGAAACCAGGACAATTGAGTACAGACAGTAAAGAAAACATTATAGGAGATACAGTGGACTATCAGAAAATGTGGTTATTTTAAATAGTTATATATTAAACAAATTCATTCTTTTTTTAGACTTTTTAGACATGTCGGCCATGGAGTTCTGGGTTTTTTTAGACAAAAAAAGATTTAAGGAATTAATATAATAGATTAAGTATTTTAAAATGAAATTAAATTTGCTTTGCTATGTGTGCTTGCCATTTTTAAAATTCTATGGTGAGAGTGAAAAGAAAAATGAGTATGCAAACAAATTAACTTAAATTACTTTATTCAGTGACTGTCTTTCTTTCCACTCCCTACACAATGCTCAGCAGATCACCTTTTTTCAGTCTTTCTCAGTCCCATGTTCATTATCTCTGTCCTTTCCTCCCTTAGATCTTCAGTCTTCCATTCCTTCAGTCCCTCTTTACCACTAAAGATAACGTTCCTGTATTTAAATTCCTCCTACTTATATTCTCCTCTGACACTCTATATTCCACAGTAACTCTCCCTTCTTTTCCTGTTCCTTTCTCTAGTGTTTCACTTTAACTCTTTTCAGCCATATTTTAGTTCATTAATGTTAAGGCTCATTCCCTCATTAATGGAGGGAAACTATAGTCTTGAAAGCAAACTGCTGTTTTAGGCTGAAAAAGAAGAAGTAATAAGAATATTTAATAGGATCTAGCCATGTCTGAAGGCTGTCTGAGGGTGGTTTGCTGCATTAGGTCAATTAATTTAGATAATTAGGGAAAGAGAATAATACTAGAATTCTTTCTTCCTCTTTACTGTTCATAAAGTGAGCCTAATTAAATAGCTCAGATACACACAGCTGTGCTGTAGACAACTAAACTTAAGTGAGATGAATACTGCATGAAATGTCAATTTTTATCCTAAGGTTCAAATTTAAAAACTATATAGTGGATATCTTTAATAATTAAATCCATTATACTTGATAGTGAATCTCTTGACTTAGAGCAGCTTCTGATTTCAGAGTCATTTACAGTAATGAAAACTGACAGTCATAAAATTAGTCTCCAGAAATGTTCATATAGTAAGATAATGACAACTGGAAATTTCTCTACAATAATTTGTAATCTCATGTTTCTGTAGTTATATGAGTTGTACCCGGTGTTGCTCTGTCCTTGATGTTACTTCCTTTTCCAAGCAATGAACGGCTCAGCTGCTCCACTTGGAGGGCAAGTACTCTGATGAAAAATTTTGCCACATTGACAAAGTTTATTACATGAAAATGGAGTATTTAAAATAGTAGACATACACTTAAAAAAAAAAAAAAGGAGCAAAAAATTATTACATTGCCATAACAAGGACATTGTGTGGTATCTCTTTGTTAGAGAAGGGATCAAAACAGTCCTTTTTTCTTGCTGTAAGAGAGATAGAAAAGGCAGAATCCTTTATGGAGAAACTCTGCATTGGTAGAGACAGTTATGCAAGGAAGAAAAATTAATTGTATTGGGAAGAAAGAGGAAGGAAATGACGACGTTTAGGACTTGCAAGTGAAAACCTAGAAAATGCAAAGGTGTGAGTCCCACATAAGTTCTGAAGAATCAGGATATTATTATTTTATTCAAGAAAGGAGAGACTATTTGGAAAGTCAAAGTTTCCAGTTTAAAAGCTTTGGCCCTCTTTGGAGTTTCAGTTTAGACTATGGTTACCATAGATTAAGCTTTCACTTGGAGAGATAAGCTGACAACCAGCAAGGGAGGATTTAAAGGATGGCTACTCATCCATAATAGAGAGATGAGAAAGTTGTTATGTGAAGCTGTCTGAAAAGCAGACATATAACTTCTGTACTGCTCCTGTAATAGTCTCAGGAATTCTCCCCACTGCTGTAATACCACGGAGCCTCACAAGACCAGAATCCTGAAAAACTGGTGCAACGTAATACAGGAGCCTCTCCTTGCTATGTCTTCAGTAGGACCTTGAACTATTGGTCAGATGAACACTCTCTGAAAAGGCTAAAAGGTCAGAAATGGTGTTAATTCAGACACTAGTCTGGAATTATTTGGGGTTTGCTAATATCCCTGAAACCCAGCCTAACAGCAAAATGTTAAAAAAAAAAAAAAAAAAGGAAAGTAATGTGTTTTCAGAATTCAAATGCAGATCATAAAAATACTTGTTTCTAAGTTGGATGCAAGGGTTTATGAAAAAAAACGTGCTTATATTTACCTATACTTTAGATCAATGCCAAGTATTTCAGATTTCAAAAATATTTTTTCCTAGTTAAATTCTTGTGAGACGAGTCCCACTTTTATTGTATAGATTTACAAAATATTTAAATGCAATTTTTATACATATATGTTTGTTTTATATACAACTACTTTTTATACATATATATAAATAAGGATATAGATGATACTCATTCCAAGTTGCTGGCTGAAACTTGAATAGTTGCAGATGAAGTTCCAAGGTAGTCTCACATGACTCCTTTGAGGGATACCATGTGCTAACATACACCGTGTGATGAGTATGGCCATAACACTGTCCTGATTAATTTGTCATGACTCCTAATAGGCATCCTTACAAGATCTAGCACAGAAAGTTGTATTTAAAGATAGATGCACTGTGTCTATTTCTTATATTAATTTCTTACACAAATTCCGTCAAATTACAGCCAATGTTTTATGTCATAAGATTTTTTTAAGGGAAATCTTCAATTTTGTTGTCTTTATTCCCAGAAACAACTACACACAATTCTTTAGGAGATGTTCTGAGACCATCCACAAACACCAACTCTTGCCTATCTGGGAAAATCATTGATTTCAATTCTGTGATACCAGGCTTCATCTAAAGATAGATTTTTTTCTTTTTGGCCTTTCGTTTGGTAAGTAAACTGACAGATTAACATCTACTATGAAAAAACATGTATTTACAGTTCTATATAATTTGAAGTGTCTTGGAAACCTTTTAACTCAAATATGTCATACAAATAAAATATCTTGTTCAACAGGTACTTAATAACTGGCAATATTTTCATAATGTTACATTCAATCTTCTGGGTTCACATATACAGAATATACAGTAGTTTGATTAACTTGACAACAGCTGTGCAAATTCCAGAGCTTCCGAACTCACAATTAAGAAGGCAAATAAAACTTGTAAACATTTTGGGGGTTTTTGTAGTTGTTGTTTGTTTTTCTTCTCTAACTGCCTGAGATAAGATGTTGTATCTATATCACATAATATCTGAAGATTAATGAACTCAGGAACAGCACACAGAAAAAATGAAAAATTTGGCAATGTCAGATAGGAATACTATAACTCTGTGTGACTCAGAGAAAACCAAATTGTGATAATTACACTGAACCCTGCCTACATGTCATCCAAAAGTTGTATTGAAGCGAGTAAGGCAACTGCTAGAGTAATATACTTCTCACCATGAATACTTGATCTTCAGTTATGATATTGTTTATTTTATGGATTTCCCTCTCCCTTCTGTATGTGTTATGCTTAGCAAGTGCTCAGAAAGAACTACACTCCATAGGAGAACAGCTCACAAATAGATCATATTGTCAAAGTCAAAAATAGTGAAACCAGTGCAACTGCAGTGGAAGAGTTCCCTTCAGCTCTGCCCTCATCTCCCTTCATTTGCTGCCACATAAATTTTCTTAATTTTACATTTTATTACCTTTGTCCTTCAGACCCTTTATCTCTGTAGAGAAGCACATTCTCCTTTAATAAGGAGTAAAAATTGAATACAGTCCCTGTGAGTTCCTGATCATCCTGGGCATAGCCTTACACATAAATGTGGATTTAATGCTGCTGCAGTTCACTGAACATCTGAAAAGAAAAGATAAATGTTCCCTGCATAGACTACTGTGGTGACTTTGACGTTGCTGGACATACATTTCCCCAATAGTGACATTCACTGAGGAGACAAAAGAAGGATTAAACATTATAATTGTACTTTGACAAGAACATATGACTTCTGGAATGGATTAATACTCCTGCAGAGGATTTTAGTACTATGTTTGACAATACTTCCTCATGAACTTTTATTCTGGGTGCCTTTTTTCTTTAGCTGTAAAATGACTCATGGAGTGCTCTGAACAAGCATTTATCTCTATTCCAAGGAAAATATACTGTAAGTTCATGAAAGGTTATCCAGACTTTTCCACTGCTTAGCAGAATTTGGTCATCTCAGCTGACCTTACAGCAGGTCATAGATTCTTGCTTTTTACCCTGGGTGACCTCTTCTTCTGACTATAATCTCAGATAATAGAAACTTAGATTTTTTTTCTGCTGTATAAGTCTGAGTTGCAGAAATCCATGATAGGGTCCATTTAGACAGTTGACCAATCTATGGGTAAGCCAAGTCTTTCTGGGCGTAATAACCGTCTTTCTTCTGAACCTTTCCAGGTGGCCAGACTCATATCTTCCAGAGTAGTGACACTGCCTTGAGTGATTTCAATGGGACCCTGATTTAGCTGGAGCTTTGAAATAGTCTGTCTAGATTTGTTTCTTAGAGAAGTACTCCAAAATTACCAAAAAGGCTTTTAAACTGGGGGGGGGAAATAACAACAAAAAAAAGCAAAAAAAAAAAACCCCAAACCCAAAACAAAACCCCACAAAAAACAGAGAGCAGAAAGTCTAAAAACCGATTTTCTTTTCACTACATCATGGGAAGTCAAATCTCTTTTTCCAGACTAGCTTTGGGGTAAGGGCTAGTCTCTCATTGGCTTCCTGAATGGAAGTTAACTCTATACGGTCCCACTTCGTACCCTTGAAACCATCTTCTGTTTGTGAGCTATTCTCCAAAGCCCACTTGCCTGCTTTCTTTTTCCTTACCGGTGTCTCAGTCTGTGCATCATGGACAAACTCTTTGTTCTACGTTAAAATCTCCCCATTTCTTCTTTCACTGCTCCAGGAAACAACTTTTCCCCAAGCATGCTAAAATTTCTATAGAAGTACATTAGGTGCTTCAGGACACCCAGGTGGTCCACCTGATCTTCTCATTCTTTCTTTAAGGGAACACAACACAACACAAGGAGAGCAAATAAAGAAATAATCTGTCGTACTGATACTGCAACAGTGCTGGTCTCTCAAAAAAGAGGAGTAGCACTAAGAAACCTAATGGATACCTTTTGAATTTCATGGAAGCAGCTAATACATATTTTATCTCAGTAAAAAGGTATTATCAGCAGTTTGTTTATCTTCATATACTAAATCATACCTACAGGTAATATGAATTGGAATCACAGTGCAGATCTTGAAAGACGCACCTCACCCACTTTGCGTAAAGGAGGATTTTCTCATTTCTATCTTGCTCTGAATTTCAACAGAATTTGTGGGAGGGCTAAGTAAGGGGCCTGGTTGTATTATTTAAGTAAGTAATTAATTTAATTGGGATGAATTTGAGGCTTATTTTATCTATTCAGCTCTAATTCCATGCATTTCTTGTGCAACCATACAATTATGTCTTATTGGAGAGGCCATACTGCAGCATTTCGTAAACTTTGTTGTAGCTTCAATAGTGTGTCAGTCAAAAAAAAAAAAACAAACACAATTGTCCAGTGAGTCTAATACACTGGTAAAATTGCTAGAAATGAACTCTTACAAATAACAAATTTGCCAGTAAAGCACCTTACAGTGTTCACTGATCAGCTTATTATACGATTTTTGCCTTCTGCATGTGTATGCAGTATTACATTTAAACCGCCACTTCAATAATTTCTGCTTTGAGCAATAGAAGGGTTTCAAACTATTGTAAGTCAGGGCGGTTCTTAAAACATCAACACTTACCTGATATTTCCTAATAAAAAAAATGACTTTATATCAGCAGTTCTAAGTAATAAATACTTGAATAAAGCTTACCATCCACTCTAAAACACCACACGAAGAAATGGTCTTACTAAATGATGCACTAAATGAACCCAGTTAATATCAGAACCCAAGTCTGCTTCCAGAAGCTTCCAAAAATCTGAGTGCCCTGAGTCATCACCCTCAGATCAATTATCTAATGCTAAAACTATTCATTTTTATATTCTTTTAGTGCTACCGCTTAAACTCATCTCCTTTTTACAGCAAACATACTACTGATACATGGATCTGTTTTTTTTAATTCATCATTATCTAATTTTTTTAAGCCTTTTTAATACTGCTTTATGTGTGTCTTCATGTCTTTATTCTCTGAACCAAAATTTATTCTTTGATACTGATGGACATACTTTCACTTCACTGTGAAGAAGAATACCCTTTTTGGGGCATTGTACAGCTGCATAAGGAGCGACATGCTTTGGCCTGAGTAAAAAAAGAAATCTGATCCATCCTTGCTCACTTCTGTATTTCTCCAAGAATAATATAATTGCTTTTTCTTCCTTCCCCCCCCCCCCACAGAGAAAACATTTGTAGAGAAAGAAAGCAAAAACTAACAGGGATACATTGTGCAGTGGTAATAAGGCGTGCTGGGCTGGGCTAGAATAGAGTTAATTTTCTTCATAGCGGCTTATATGATTCTGTGTTTTACATTTTGCTAGCTTTTGCTGAAGTGTTTGCATAACATTAAGTACTTCTCTGTTTCTCACTCTGCCCCCTCAAGTGAATAGATTGGGGGATGCGCAATAGGCTGGCAGGGAACACAACTGGATGGATGACCCAAACTAACCAAAGAGATATTCCATATGACATGCTCAGCAGTAAAAGGGAAAAGAAGGGATTTTAGGAGGGCTAGTCATCTTTTGCTCAGGAACTGGCTGGGCATCAGTATACCCATGGGAGATGGTGAGTGATTGCCTCTACATCATTTGTTTTGTTTTCTTCTCTCTTTTCCACTTATCCTTCACATAATAAGCATTTTGTTTTGTTTTGTTTTATCTTGACCCCCAAGTTTTCTTGCTTTTACTCTTACTTTCCTCTTCCTCTGTCCCACTGGGAGTTGGGGGGGGAAGTGAGCAAGTGGCAGTGTGGTGCCTAGCTGCCCACTGGGGTTAACCCACAGCATAAGTCTATAACGAGTACTGAGCATTTCAGGTCTGATAAACAGGTACACACTTGTGGGCACTTATTAGTCTATATTAGGGACTCTTGTAGACTCCTAATTTACACTGATGACTCAGGTATGTGTCAGATATGACTTATGATCCATTATTTCTCCCCCATTTAATGGTGAGACCTGACTTAGATTAATGAAGTTGGGATAGAAAATCTTAGCTTCTGCCAGTGAACATCACAATTAAAAGTAAAGTAGACAGTCTGTTGTGTCATGGGGATGGACAGAATGATGGATTGTTATCCAAATGTTCCCCATTTTCCTTGATTCATTGGGAGGGTAAAATTGACTAAAGTTGTAATCCATGGTTTGATTTCTGCTGATGGTGTTTGATAACCCGCACAATGTCAATACATCTGGTCCTTTCATGGATCTCTTTATTTTTCATCATATTCTGTTGCTGAGGATACAAATCAATATCTATTGAAAGGTGTGGTTTACTGCAGTGAATCCATAACTAAGTCATGTGGGTCTGATCTTATTTGGGTTTAATACCAGCTCCTCTACTGGCAGAGGAATGAGACAGATTATTTTTGTCTAAACTGTTACTAAATTTTTCATTTTAATACTGTCATTGTGATTTAGATGTATGTTAATCAAACAGACTCGTGAGTGTAATAGTTAAATAAGAATTTGTTTAGAATTTCTTTAAAAGGAAAATTAACAAACACAGTACAGCTTGTAATTACAGAAATTTTGATTCATCTTTTTGGACAGTGATCCAGCAAAAACGGTATGGCCAACTGCTGCTAGTAATGTACCATAAGCCTTACACTGTGTCTTAACTTTGCAAAGTGCCAAGACTCCAGTCCTGGCCTATTAGGTTTGCTATGACCTTGTTATGAGAATATGTTGCTGAGTCAAGTTTGACATTAGGCATTTTTTGCTACAATGTGGAGTTGAATTATGGGAGGGTAGCTGCATCATTCTCTGAAGGAAAGACTAGGTGACTAGTTTAGACTTGATAGATGTTTAGATGACTTTTGTGAGAATCCCACCTATACTGTGCATAGATTAGATTATTCACTGAGCCACAGAAGACATTTCATCAGTTTCCTGCTCTTATTGAGTATTGTGGCCATGACCTTGGATCACTGAACTCCAAATAAATTCAGAAATACTAGTGCAAATTTTAAGATTTCTTTACACAAACCTGTAAAAATCGTAAGCTTCTTAGGTGGATATCAATATTGGTATAGAAACTATTTCTCCAATTTATTAAAAACTCCATATAATGGGAAACTGTTTTTCATGTTTTTCATGTGATTCCACATGAAATATGGATGCAGGAGTTGAAGGCACCGTTAGCAAGTTTGCTGATGATACCAAACTGGGAGGTGCTGTTGACTCTCTTGAGGGACAAGAGGTCTTGCAGAGGGATCCAGATAGATTGGAGCATTGGGCAGTGATTAATGGGATGAAATTTAACAAGTCCGAATGCCAGATTCTGCACTTAGGACAGAGTAATGTTGGGCACAAGTATGAATTGGGAGAGGAGGGGCTGGAGAGCAGCCCTGCAGAAAGGGACCTGGAGGTGCTGGTCAACAGCAGGCTCAACAGGAGCCAGCAGTGTGCCCTGGCAGCCGAGCGGGCAAACTGCACCCGGGGGTGCTTCAGACACAGCATACCCAGCCAGTCACAAGAGGTGATTATTCCTACTGTATTCAGCGTTGGTGTGGCCTCACCTTGAGTACTGTATGCAGTTCTGGGGCCCACCATTTAAGAAGGATGTTCAGGTCCTTGAATGCGTCCAGAGGAGGACAACAAAGCTGGTGAAAGGGCTGGAAGGCATGTCCTATGAGGAGCGGCTGAGGACTTTGGAGAAAAGGAGGCTGAGGGGCGACCTCATTGCTCTCCACAGCTCCCTGAAGAGGGGACGTGGAGAGGGAGGTGCTGACCTCTTCTCCCTGGTATGCAGTGATTGGACACGTGGGAATGGTTCAAAGCTGTGCCGGGGAGGTTTAGACTGGACATTAGGAAGCATTTCTTTACCGAGAGGGTGATCAAACACTGGAACAGGCTTCCTGGAGAGGTGGTCAATGACCCATGCCTGTCAGTGTTTGGACAATGCCCTTAATAACATGCTTTAACTTTTGGACAGCCCTGAAGTGGTCAGGCAGTTGGACTAGATGATCATTGTAGGTCCCTTCCAACTGAAATATTCTATTCTATTCTATTCTATTCTATTCTATTCTATTCTATATATGGCACTAGTTTCTCACCTAGTTTTCTTGAGTCATCAGTGGACTGGACTGGTGTTTGTTTTTTTTTCTTGAAGGTTGTCCTCGCAGAATAATGGAGGTTATTTTCCATGGGATCCTGATGTTACTTTTTACCAGGGCCCGTAGTGATAGGACAACGGGCAACAGTTTTAAACTAAAAGAGGATAGGTTTAGATTGGACATAAGGAAGAAACTCTTTACTATGGGGTGGTGGAACACTGGAACAGGTCACCTAGAGAAGTTGTGGATGCCCCATCCCTGGAATTGTTCAAAGTCAGGTTGGATGAGGCTTTGAGCAACCTGATCTCGTGACAGATGTCCCTGCCCGTGGCAGGGGGGGTTGGACTATATGATCTTTAAAGGTCCCTTCCAATCTAAACCCTTTTCTGTTACTATGATTCCATGACTCTATGATCACTTGTCATTGAGTCATGCTGCAAACGAACTACTGAGTCTTATTTAAAAACAGAATTGTAGATAAATGTTTACATACGATTTTGTCATTTTATGTTCCTGTAATTCTGTGGCTGGTATTAGGAAAAAGACATTTTGCTGGATTTTCGCATATTTGTTGTTTTTCCTCTTCTCCATATTATTATAAGCTTTACAATTTTTTTTTTTTTCAAATCTCAAAAATTTTAAAAAGGTTAATTTGGAAATAATTTTCTTAATTAATTACATTTCTGAAATTATCATTTTTCTGTCATTATTGAAGTTATTCAAACTCCTATTAAACAAACACAAAAAAAGGAGTCAACATTCCAGAGTGCAGTTTGATTATTCTGAGGATTTCCCAATAGATGATGCATCAAAGCTTTCAGACATAGCAACTGGAAAAGAAATCTCAGATCACAGAGGAATATGCCCACACCCATGCCTCAGGTCTGTTTGAAGGAGATACTTTGAGAGTTGTACACTAAAAGAAAAAAAAATGTTTCAGCTGTACAACTTCAAAGTTTCTTTAATATAAATCAGATCTTCACAAATACTAAAGTCCCAAAAGACAGAAAATGCCCATTTAAAAGGGAAACTTTATCTCCACCTTGAGAGATGCAACTAAAAATAATAAAATTTTATTCTTAAGCAGCAATATTATGGCAGTGCTCCCCCTATATACAGACTGATACTATGTTAAAAATAAATCATTTCATTAGGACAAAGTAGTATTCATGGCAGGGGTGTTTTTGTTTGTGGTTTGTTTTGTTTTGTTTTGTTTTGTTTTTCCCCTGAAAATTTGACTAAATGGTAGATATATATGTGTAAACACTCACCATATACATCATTCAGATCACCATTAGCTTGTAGGAGCTAATTATATCATTATGTGATACTCATTGTTATCTAGCAATCCTATAAACAAAATATTTTTCTGGAGCATTGTTGCCATTTAAGATTCAAGACAATTTCTGGCATGTTCAAAGTCCACTTAAAACATTGAAAAATTGCTTTATAGTTCAGTATATTATGGACCATTCATATTCAAACACCTTATTTTTACATCCATCAGGACTGAAGGAAATGGTAAAGCCAGCAAGATGTTAAACCTTTTTTGAAGCCCATGTTTTGTTTATGCTACAAGGGAAGCAACCGAATTGAAAAGAAGTTATGTATTTTCTTAAGGTGATACAAAGTTGTCAGTACTTGCAACTGTAGGACTGTGGAGCACTTCCTAGCACCTGGGGTTCAAAAACTCACTTCCAGCTGACACAACGAAGGAGACCTGTATAGTTACTATTTACCCTGATTTTCACTGCTAGGAAATGGGCAGGTAGACAGAAAGATCAGCTCTGGTTTTGGATTTTCTTGGTTTGGATAATCAGAGGACCAAAGCATAGAGGAGACTCACCAGAGAATTAGAGTTTGGAACAGGCAGTATGTCCCAATCCCATACTAAAGAATCAGTAAGACCCACTTGTTGATGCAGCAGCCATAGCCAATCAACAGCCCAGACAACTAACAGCCCTTGTAGATCCATGGAAACCAAATTCACACATTATATACAGCCAGTCTGTCATAAGCACAAACGGTTTCAGCCCAGGTTTTACTTACACTTTGTGTTCTCCACAAAATGTTTCAAAATCAGTTTCTTTCCAACTTATAGGTTGCTAGTGATGTTTTAAGAAAAAACAATTTCTTTTTTAGTAGAACTTGTTGAAACTTCAAAGCTGAGTTCTGTACTTGTAAATATTAAAAGATATAGTATTTAATTGGGGTGATAAGCTACATCTCCTCATGCTTAAACAACTATAATTTACTTAGGAAAGAAGGTGATTCCGCATGAAATAGGGCACCGCGTTTCTAAACTATTTTTCTGGAGTTGTCAATGGACCGGACTGGTGGTTCTTTTGTTGTTTTTTTTTTGTTTGTTTGTTTGTTTGTTTTTTTCTTTCTTGAAGGCTGTTCTTACAGAATAAAGGAAGTTGTTATCCATGAGATCCTGATGTTACTTGTTGATGCTGCAAGTGCTAAGATCAAAAGACATAAGTCATCAGCAATGCCCCTGCAACACACAAGACCAACAGCATCCTGGGCTGCATAAGGAAAAGCATTACCAGCAGGATGAGAGAGGTGATCCTTCTCTGCTCAGCCCTGGTGAGACACATTTGGAGTGCTGGGTCCAGATCTGGGCTCCCCAGTGCAAGGAAGACATGGACATGGTGGAACAGATCCAGCAAAGGGACACTAAGATCATTAGGGAGTGGAACATTTGTCACATGAGGGGAGGCTGAGAGAGCTGGGACTGTTGATCCTGGAGAAAAGAAGGCTCAGGGGGTCTTATCAATGTGTATGAATAGTTGATGGGAGGGACTAAAGAAGGCAGAGCCAAGCTGTTCTCAGTCATGCCCAGTGACAGGACAAAAAGGAAGGACATAAAGTGAAATATAAGAGATTCCACTTTAACACAAGAAAAAACTTTTTAACTGCAAGTATGGTCAAACATTGGAACAGGTTTCCCAGAGAGGTTGTGCACACCCATGAGTTGCCATGGGTAATATTTTGCTGACGCGGAAGTCACAGACATAACACTTTCGATCAATGTGATCAGGTTAATGCCACTTTATTACGCAGCTTTACTTCAATTTATACATAGTTGTCATAAGCACGCCCCCCAACACACAGCTCCCATAGGCTATCGCAATAATTCACACGCTTGTAACTCAGCTATGATTTGTGCTAGCCTTCTGTCCACGCACCTTCGTTCTGTAACATCTGTGTCCTTGCTGACATTCTCTTTTACTTGCTTTTCAGTCCAACTTCTTTGATTTCTTGCCAAGTTCTCAAACTTCCCTATCTCTGTAAACGACCTTCAAGCTTAGCACAGCCTGCAGCTGCCTAGTTTGGATCGCTCATTATGTGTCTTCCCACATTTTGCTGCCTTAGTGATTTGTATTCTCTCTTCCTTTGCCCACGTATGAAGCAAGTCACTAGTTTTTGAACAATTTCTATGGGAAATTTCTATGAAATTATGTTAAACATTAATCAGTGTGACAAAAAGAAAACAATGAATTGTTAATTTTTAAGTGAACACTACACTTCCATCTGTTCTGAATGTGTTGGGATCTGTTTGAAAAAAATATAGTCAATTAAGTAAGCAAAGACAGCATTTTAATGCAAAACCACAAGGATACTAAAACAGTGAATTAAAGTCTCACAGGCCTTCACATTTAACATTAATTTTGGCTTTTCATGTCTATTAAGCACTTGACTCTACAAAGTAATTTGATGTTCATTTAATGTGATTCTAAAACCTTGTATACAATCTGCAACAAACCTACTTCCTTATGTTACTTCTGGTACTTTGTAACAATTTCAAAACATGAGAGTGTTCCTATTCCTTGCTTTAATATAAGCCTGCTTTTTTTTTTCTTTTTTTTTCCCTTCTCTCTTGTTTCTTTAGTTTGCTTGGATAGGCAACTTTTGCTTGTTTGTTTGCTTGCTTGCTTGTTTGTTTGCTTGTTTGCTTGTTTGTTTGTTTTTCCTGAAATGTATGCCATGTGTATATCTCAAGATAGTTCTTGGCTAATCTATACATCTTCTTTGCATCTGCACTAAGTTGGAAATACACATAAGCAGGCTATCACGTATAAAAATAAAGTTTTATTTTCTCAAATATTTCAAATGTTATCAAATAACTGGGAAAACAAATACTAATCCTTCTAAGATTTCTTCCTAGCTTTGGAAACCTGGTGTTTAAATTCACAAATCTCTTTTTGCCATTGTTAAAATTAATTTCCATGGCTATATACTTCTGATCGGGATTTTATCTTCATTTAATAATGGCATTCTTAATTTTTCAGAATAATAGTAACAATAGATGTTATTATTACTTTTCTTAAAATGCAAAGGGTAGCCATAGAAATTGTAGGTATATCTTATTTGTATATGTATAAAGATACAGACATATAAATCACATATAAATCACATTTTTAAAAATGCTTAGCAAACTGTAAAGCTCCAATATTTTTTCCTTCATTGTTTGTGTGGAAACCAACAGTCTTTCAGGGAAAGCCAGTGACGGATGCAGCAAGAAAGGCTGAGGATAGAAAAAACTTGCTGTACTAGCCCATATTAAAGCGTGGTATAAGCCCATATTAAAGTGTGGTATAAAAGGATATGCTATCTCATTTCACACCTCTGTGCAGTGGCTTACAATCTTGGGATTGTGAACTATCAGAGGTTTATCAATGACTTCTAAAGAGCCTGCGAACATTGTTGAGAAAGGCAAGTCTACCACTGGCAGGCTTAAATTCTGTAAGGTCTGAATTGCCACTGTTTTTTTGCTAGGGATTTGTAAAATAAGATTATTCTGAAGTGAAGAATTTGGCATGTTTTTAGTACATATGATCTTTCTGGATTTTTTTTTTTTCATCTCATTGACATATACTTATTGATAGAATTTTTAAATTAAATACTCACTAAGATAGTGAAGCCCATAAAAGCTCAACATGTTTCACTACAAGTCATGACTACAAGTTTTCTCCCTCATCTCCTCATCAAAATTTATCTGTAAAAGTAGTGGGTGAACAACCTTAACAAGATATATTGCATTCCAAATCTCAGAAAGTTAGGCTTTTATTTCTTATATCACTTAAGCTTATTATTTCTATGCAAACATTCTGTAAAACATTGCCACTAAATATGATAATGTATATTTCACAGTATTTTTAAAGATTATATTATTTAAATATATTTCACAAGGTATTATCTTGCAAAGCTACTATCTTTTCTTCTTAACACTTTGAACTAAACCAGAATATAACATCCTATCCTGTATATTCCATAATATTATTTTTAATTCACCAGTTGAATCACATTGTTTCAGTACACACGTTTCAGCTTACATGATGCAAGTGACCTAGGCTGATAAACCACACACATCAGTAAGGCAAAAGGTGCTGAGAAAATCATTATTGTCTCCTACAGTAATGATCAGAAATAGCAGCTACAAAAGGAATGGTGAAGACACCAAGTCAAAAAACCTGTCATGTGAAGATTTTTCTGCTACATGTTAAACGAAGTTGTGGTACAAACAACATGGAGAGAAAGGATGAGAAGCAGGCATAGTGTGGGCAGTCAAGAACAGCAGTAACTCTTATGTACACTCAATGTAGCAGCTCAGGCTGATATGCAGAAGATTAAGTATTTCTCTTCTCCTGTGAAAACAGAAAGATACTGTATGAAGTCCCAATTAGGGGAAAATGTGGAGGTTGGACATACAGTCTTCTAGCCTCTGTGGCATCAATTTGAACTTTCCATTCTTCGAACTGTCTGGAAGACTGAAGTTCCCATCTGCTCAGTTAAAGACAATCACAAGTGACAAAAGAATTGTTACTATACGTGTACTCCTGTCTGTGTCACAGTCACTGCAGAGTATTTTGACATGACCATATACCTTTTGTTTGCAATCCTGATGGAGCATTAGACTCATGTTTCACAATACTTCCCTTTCCAGTACAAATATACATCTTGGAGGATTACCTCAAAAGAGCATAGTTTGGAAAATCTTTGGAAAAAGCTTTGCTTTTTGTACACCTCAAGAAATAGGAAAAAGTACATATCCTCTCCTCATTACCTGTTCTCCTATAAAAGAGAAACTCTCAACCTCTTGTTAGTGCTTTTTATTGTTTCTTAACCCCAGGCTTTAATTTTGCAAATTTTGTCTGGCTGAAGGGGGAGCTCTGGCTGGGACTCAGGAAAAAAAGGAGAGTTTACCACCTTTGGAAGAAGGGGCAGGCAACTCAAGAAGAATACAGGGATCTCGATAGGTCGTGCAGAGAGCAAATTAGAGAGGCAAAAGCCCAGCTAGAA
>NW_009235234.1:0-369 GCF_000690835.1 Fulmarus glacialis
GCAATACATTGATGACATCACTGTATGGGACAACACAGCAGAAGTTTTAGAGAAAGGGAAGAGAATAGTCCAAATCCTTCTGAAGGCCGGCTTTGCCATAAAACGAAGGTCAAGGAACCTACACAGGAGATCCAGTTTTTAGGAATAAAATTGCAAGATGGACGTCGTCAGACCCCAACGGATGTGATCAATAAAATAACAGCCATGTCCTCACCAACTAGCAAAAAGGAAACACAAGCTTTCTTAGACGTTGTGGGCTTTTGGAGAATGCATATTCCAGATTACAGTCAAATCATAAGCCCTCTCTATCACGTGACCAGGAAGAAGAACGACTTCAAATGGGGCCCTGAGAAACGGAAAGCCTTTGAT
>NW_009235234.1:635-17935 GCF_000690835.1 Fulmarus glacialis
TCCTGGCACCCCGACTGCCGGTGCTGGGCTGGATGTTCAAAGGGAAGGTCCCCTCTACACATCACGCAACCGATGCCCATGTGGAGTAAGGGGGTCGCGCTGATCACACAACGGGCCCAAACAGGAAATCCCAGTCGCCCAGGAATCTTGGAAGTGATCACGAACTGGGGTTTTAAAAGTAAAATAGAAGGGTCATAGGTATTTCAAATGCCTTTCCACTTAAAATATTAGTAAGCTTCAAGAACTTAGACCAACAATTGAAATACTTCTGCTTCTCTATTCTTTTCTGTTAATATCCAATGTTCCTAAATGCAATTGATTCTTTTTACTTGCAAATCACACTAATGTGTTTTACTAGAACTTAGAAAGAAGTGTCTGTATGATAAAGGGAGAAGCCTTCCAAGAGTAAAAACCACCAAGTTCTGCCTCAAGGGAACTTTCTCACAGAATAAGATATCTGAAAATAAAAGGTTTGACACAATCTTAGTAACAGTTAGAGCATCATAGCAACAATTTAATATGACAACATGTCAAACAAAAACATAAGTCTTTGAATGCATGCTCATATGTATGTGCACTAACTTGTACAAATAAATGTCATTAATGCTAATAAAAGGGTGCTCAAGTCCTTACATATTAAGAAAGAATATACCCTTTACAGGAAAAAAAAAAAAAAAAGAGAGAGTTGTTTTTTGTGTTTTTTTTTCTAAAAAAAGCAAGAAACAGGATAATATTACATTTTTGGCGTGACGCACTATCTAGGAAAATTTGGTGCTGAGTGTATCACTGATTCTAAAAACCAACACTACTTCCACTGGAAAAAGAATCCTTCCTGTCAAAAACAAAGCTTAAAAATTTAGTGGATCGCCTTGATATGTAGTTAAAATGCATCTTTTTCTCTCATTTAAAAATAAAATAGTTAAGGTCAAAATATAAAGGATGCTCAGTAAACCTGATAGTTAAATATTATGAAAGGGATATTGTTTTCCTTTAACCTGTGCATAGACAGTTTGCAAAACTACAAAATGTCAGAGTTTACAGAATATTAGTCTACAGAGTTTGCAGAATATTAGTCTATGACGGTTGGACTCAATGATCTTAGAGGTCTTTCCAACCTTAATGATTCTATGATTCTATGATTCTATCTTTATGTTAGAAAAGCTAACAGGTGAGCATGGATTCATGAAAAAAAAAAGAACACTAGCACATAGTAACTCTATTATGCAAACCAGGATGTGATACCAATTATACTAAATAAAAATAAATAGCATTCCTTTATTATTACCGTATCTCTCCTAATAGACAGGAAGACTCACTTTTCCAATTAACAAAACTCCTTTCCTCAGCTTCCTCCAAGCCCTGGAAGTACAGTACTTCTCAGAGGGACATGATACTAATTTGAGGCAAGCAAAAGATACTAACCTATTTCTCTGACATGAGATGATATTATCAAAAAGAATAAAAATTTATGTCTCAGATTTTCATTTCTTACTGATTTCACATGCCTCAATTGCAGGTCTTAAAACAGAACACCTTAAATAACCGTAATAATATTCTTCCACCTCCTCCCCGCCACCCCCCAACCACCAAGTGGAAATTCAGGTTTAATCCAAACATTGAAATAAAACATGACTGGTCATTTTAAAAACTTTTAATCTTTTTTTTTGCAAGCTCTGGATATAGTGTTAGAAGCAGAAAAGACCAGGCATTACTTCCTCCCACATGGAAAGAAGAATGCATCATCACTGCACCTTTTTCTCCCTTTACTAATACTTGAAAAGAAGACTTGATGACTTTTTGTTCACACACCAAGCAGATGAATTTGATTTTTCATACTCTCCTAAAGAGAAGATTCAATTCATGGAGAAGCAACTCATGAAAATGAATTTAAAATCACATCTTATGACTCCTAATGAAGCAAACTGGAAAGGTTTCACATTGTCCAACTCCCAACCCTTGAACAAGTAAAACGAAAATGCTAATTTGCTTTCCAACAGAAAACATTGCTGCCAGAATGTCTGAGCACATTATCTTTCCTTTTTTCTTCTTCATTTTTGGTCTACTCCTAAGCATGTAACACAACACTTTCATCACATGACCTTTGACCAAATATATATTATCATAATTGTATGTTCTTGTTGCAATCAAGAAAAATACTTCTTCCTTACTTCTTTCTCCCTACTTCTCAATGAAAAGGTTGGTTACCATTGATGCCTTTGTAATATGATTGAGGAGGCTGGCAGCAGAGATCACAGATGGGGCCAGAATGGAAATGGGATTAGGGCTCAACACCTAAGTCCTTTTGTTTTCAATCAGAACACAATGCTTTAAAATAATTTCTTTCTCCAAGCTGATTCTTTATACCTATTATGTATTTCTACAACACTCTTCTTCTCTAGTCCCAAAGCTTTTGACAAAGATGGATAGGCACTACCATGCCCATTTCAGAAAGAGGAAGACATTTTCTAAGAGGTCCCATATCCAGCAAGTTACCAGGACATTTCAGTAATTTAAGTACCAAGTATGCGATGAGGGCATTGATATCAAGAACATTACTCATCATTTAACAATTAAGCAAAAATTATTTCTCATTCAAGAGGAATTAAACTCCCCCCACCCCCAAACAAACAAATGGACAAGATACCAGCCAGATTCTCAACCCATGCTATAATCCATTCAGTTTTGTCTCCTTCCCAAGCTAGCCTACAAAGCTAGGCAGGGAGCATGCCAGGCCTAGAAGCCCTAGAAGCACAAACCCAACAATTTTCTTTTCCAGGATCTGCACAACTTTTCCTCAATTCTATTAGCAGTTAAAATATCATCATATAACATGGCTTAGCAAGCAGATCCTTCCAGAAATAGAAAAAAAAACATAATTCTGCTACGCCACTATGCAGACATTGATCACCTTCAAAATGCCCCTGCCTTCTACAGTACTTCTCTTTGCAGCAATGATGGCATTGATGGCAATGTGGTATTAGAGGAGTAAGAATATCTATCCCCATATTACACTAGCATGCACACACACAAAACCAGATAATTCATAAAACATACACTGCCTCACTGCTAAGACGCAGAATAAATTGGATGCACGAAGTTTATTAAGTATAGGCAATATATGCAGACAAGCCTCCATTCATCACAGTGTGCCTAATTCAAAACGCTCCACATCTTCCCAGTCTAACGGAAACTAATTGTTCTTTCTCCCATGTAATTTATTTTCAATCACAATTTTGTATATCCTCCAAGACCTTTGTTAAACTGGACATAAATGCATGACCTTGGAAATAAATGCATGCCTAACAGATATTCACCCTAAAGTATAAAACTACCATGCATGTAGAATACATATACAAGAACAAAATAATAACAAACTGTAGTGAACTTGTATATAATATACTTGAGAATTCATGGAATTACTTAAGTTAACAAGGACCTTATATATTCACAGAGCTTAACAGCTTTTGAAATGGCACTGTTTAAAGAGAACTACTGAAATTTATCCAAACATTGCTATGCAGAAGTGATCCCTTCTGGCAACACTGAGAAAGCAAGCAGAACATTCAGGTTCCAAAGACTGAACTACATCTAGAGTGGTACCTTTTAACTACATTAATTACTGGGCAATTACATAGTCTTTAGTCAGCAAAATTCCCAATGAAGACAAGTTTTGCTTGACTAAAGTCAGCAAGAAAAAGCTTGAATATTTCAACAATAACCATTAATACCCTATACTTAACACTCAATAATAATAATAAAAACAATGCATTTGACAATTAAAAGTTTCAGGTGATTACTATAATTTTCTTTAGTGACTTTAAGAAAAAAAAATATGTGAACAGACAACTTCAGCTAATCCAGTCATTTTCTAGAATATCAGATTGTTAAAAAAATATTAACAGAAAAATCACAACTATTTTCCTTCACTCATGTTAGGCTACTTCTATAATCAAATCACTATTTTCCCAGGACAAATATCGCTGAATGCACAACTTATACGGAAAATTATTATCATAAACATTTCACTAAATAAGAACAAAGAAAAATCCTTTTTTTCAATCCACCAAAATAATTTTAAGAAATTCAAGCCCAGTGCATTTAATGAGAGCAGCTCAGAATGCAGCCTGGCTGTCTGTCACTAGGACACTGAATGGGAGGTACAGTCTGCCAGAAGACTAACTAAATTCAACTCTGCAAACTGTTGGGTCTTCTTTCACCTTTCCCTCACATTTTTATTTAGCGTGTGGTTCTGTAATTCAAACCTAATGGAGGAACCAGGATTGGATTAATAAGCAAGAACTATGCAGTAGCCCCTGCTGTAACAAAGATACTACCAGTATTCTGTCCTTCATCAGTTTTACTAACTCCAGATGTTCCATAGTCATTTATAGTTTAACCAGGTTAAATACAGATGTGTGCATTTTTCCATGGGATCCAACGCTGACATACAATCAAATACATTTTCATTTTTTTTTTTAAACAAAAATTCTTATTTATTATCTAGACTTCTAAACTACACACTGTTTTCAGATCACAGTGTATTTCATGCTATGAGAAAATCTGAACTATTTAAGCATAGCTGCTACCTGAAGACGACCATTTAAAATAAAAATGTGTTATGTTTTTGCAACAACTTTGTTAACTTTTTTCTTTTTTTAAGAAAACCAATTCAGGTACATTAGAAAGATAATCACTTTATTTCTGAGTATGTTTTAAATATACCATATAGATCAGCAGTAATAAAAAGTAACTTAAATTTTTTTATAACTATTTTTGAGCACTCTCACTACTCAGTATTCGTTACTCAACTTTGATATGCATCCATTTTACTAAGATGTGTCTGTAATACAGTTCACATCACAATAACTGGATAAATTAACTTCCTAAATTCTTCTTAAACACACTCTGGAATACATTAAGGCAATCCAGCAGGTCAGTATCTTTACCCTTGTAAAAACATTTTGAAACCTTTTCCTGATAAGTGTATTTTCTAACCTTGGCCCCTTTCAAATGCATGACAAAGGTGTTTTACTTCTAAAAGCGTGCACTGGAAGCATTAAGGATTTACATTACACATTTTCTGCCTGCTATAATTTAAAAAAAAAAAAAAAAGGCAAAAAAAACCCAACAAAAAAACCCAACTCACAACTTTGCTCAACTGCACGCATACCACTGGGGCAACATATGTGTGTGTGTGTGTGTATATATATGGGGGGGGGGGAGAGAGAGAGAAGAGAGAGAGAGAGAGAGAAAGCACGCGTGCGCACTTATTTTCAGATAGCAAAACAAAAAGGATCTATGTATACCAAAGTCTTCAGGGCGCACAGTCAATTTAAATTTAATAGTTTCCAAAAAATAAATACAATTTGCCTCTATTTATGAAATTTTCAAGCACATTAATTCCTGTCTCTTCTCCTTTTAAAGAAAATGGGGTTCTTGAACTAATATTGCTCTTTCAAAGGACAAGTCAGGCCTCTTTATAAACATTAAAGGCAGTTCATGCATGTTTTTATAAGGATATCTCCACCAAATCTCAGGTACCTTCAATACCGATAAAGTTAGCTGTATCACAAACATCTTAAGCACTCATTAACTAGAAAAAAAGATCATAAAAGTATTCACAAAAATCCTAAAGCAGAAACTATTTTTTATCTTCTAATAATAAAATGAATCTGATCCTGGAGTATCAATATCTCATTTTGCCATTCATCATACAGTAATTCATATTAAATTTCTGTATGAATTATTTTTAAGTGGACTGTAACTTTTAAACAAAAGTGGTTTTAAATTCAGTTTCTGAAACCCTTTCCACAGTCATTTTACAATGTTACTATACATTAGGGCTAATCAAGCGTGCAAGAACTTGTCCAGAAAAAAAAAAAAAAAAAAAAAAAGAAAAAAAGAAGTAAACCAAACTGTTTAAAGGTTCCCATATAACAAATAGAAATATGAGAAAAACTTGAGAACCCACCAGCAGAACATATCACAGGCCACACCACTTGACTGAAAACCAGCGTTTCAAACTAAGTACAACTTTTCTTCAATTTATAGTTGATCAGGCCAAGATACTGTTTTTCACTGCAGCAGCTTATAAAGTAAAAGCAAGTCGACTGTGGCATGTATATCACATGGAAACCTCTTTAGAAGCTCTGCATTATTTCAGAAGTTGCACCCCAGGAAAGTCCTTTTAAAAGCTTAACTGGTAAGTGTATTCTAAAATATTTTGTTTTCCATTTAAAACTACACTAAATTCCAATCCTCAGAGACAGGATTTCCAGTTTATTTCTCTCTATACACACACACTAAACTCAAGAACTGTAACACAGGAAAGTGTTGTTAAAGTTTTGAAAAAACAGTAAGCCTAGTGCAAATAAGTTGACTGTAGGTCTCTTTTCCTCAGAAATAAAATAAAAAAAAAAAATCACTGGCTTGTGTTCTGCGATAAATAGAAGATATTTAAGTGAAAATGTAGGTATTTCATATAAAAGGATACTAAACCAAATTCAAAGTAATGCAATTCCACTCTTTCAAAGCCCCACCTCGAAAGACAAATAAAACCAATTCTAGCAGTGTGTCCTGGCAAAGTACTTAATGAAGAAAAATTCAACTGTAAAGAACTACAAGACCAAGTTTTGGCAACAGTACCTAGAATATCAGATAGCTTTTACCTACATTCACCTTATTCAAAAACCTTAAGGAGACATGGAAGGAACTTACAATTACTTAGTACATTATTTAGTATATTTAGCAGTTATTTAGTATATTTATCTATTTACAAGCTAACAGAACTTCAGAATCTAGAGCATGTACAGAAAGCACTGTAAGCAACAAATTTTTTTCATGGTACTAGATGACAGGTTTCAAACAGGTCAAACTCTATAATCAATATTTTCCTAATTACTTTTTATATGTACTTATTGGTGTCCCCCATTCTATGAAGACTTCAACTGTAATTAAAATAATGAAAGATGGTTCTTTCTTATTCTTCTTCTCACAACTTACTGTGTTTGAAACTGATCTACAGCCAAATAATTCTTCTGATTAGAAGTAGGCTCTTGCATTGGCAGCATGGTTCAACACCACCTTATTTACCAAACAATCAATTCTGTGCAAGAAATTACACTGTGGCAAAAACTAAAGCAAATACAATCAAGAACAAGCACAGCATATAAGTAGTCTGCTGACTTTTTTGGGTCTGAAACATCTGAAAATAAACCATTCCATAGGACCTCTAATGGAAAGCAGAAGAGGAGTGGTTTAAGAATGAATTTAGCCTTCGTCTTTACTTGTCAAGGGCATCTATACATATTTACATAGACACCAAGACTATTTCAAAAGTATATTGTTAGTACGGACTTCTAAATCAATATTCAAAGCACTTCAGTTTTGGTTTAGCAGTTTTGTATCTCAATCTAAGTTTGCCATTACTGCTGCAAACTGAGCTAAGGACTCATTGTCACGTCCACTAAATAACCTCTAGGTGCAAACTGCCTCAGAGGTTTTTCAGAAATGTTAACAGAAAAGCACAGCCAGTACTATTTTCCTTTGTATAAAAAACTACCTTTTTGCTGGCCTGGAAGAGAAAAGAATTGACTTGCAATGAATAAGTACTATTTACATGTCTCGTATTTGAAGTTCAAATTAGTTTGGTCCCTCAACTTTCTACAACAACCTAGCATTACAAAACCATTTCCAAGCCTTTGGAAGTTTTGTATTTTGAATCTTCAAATCTGACCTGCAGCCTAGCTCAATTAATCAGTGTCATCTATTACTGTTATTACCTACTCTCTCACACACATTAGTTCTCACAGATAATACTTAACTTAACATCCAAATTCACTTACTTCTCTGATCTAGATGGTACTCTGAATATAAATTTCACCAACTATTATACCAAGGGATGTCTTATACCAAACATAATCAGAACTGTTCATCTCTTCAACACCTAAATACCTTATATATCACTCAATAACAGTGTCTTTTAAATACGAGCTACACTTCTTGTAGCAAGGCATGGCTTTCATGTGCCTTTCAATGGACTGTGATCAGACACAAACACCTGTAGGAAGTAGATGGTAAAGCATGATAAACCATAACTTAAATTACTTATACCATTCTTCACAGCTCATACTTTGCAGATACCATCACAACCAGAAGCATATTAAATCAGCAACCTTTTAGTCCCTTCCTCTACTGCAGGGGCCAGCAGTCAGAAAAATAATACCCACATATTCAGCCTGAATACACAGAACTAAAAATGGAAAAGAAGTTTGTTCCTTGGAAAAACTTCTCAGAGGAGAAGAGCATGAGAAAAAAAGTTGCAACTGCAGCAGTGATACTACCTGTTGACCAGTGTCCTCTGTCCAGGCTTAACAGCAGCCTAATGACACAATAAACAATCTGCTGCCTAACTTAGCACAGACACACATTGACTAAAGATATTGACAGTCCCTTGCACAAACCATCAGGAAATTGCTATACAGAAATAGAATATGTAAACAGATGTGTTAGATGAACCACTCAGAAAATGTTTTTATGTCATCCCCCCCAGCATAGGTCAATAGTTACCTATTTCTACCATATGCAGTTTTATTCTATTTTCCTAACAGGTCTATTATCACTCAATGTATTTAGATTCCTATGTTTCACCCATTATAGCCAAAACCATATGTACAAAATTAGGCTACCTTTCTGACATCTCCTTTTCCCTTAACTTTACACCCAGTAGAAAACAGAAATCTAAACAATGTACCAGTGGAAAAAAGACTGTTTTATCTTGAATTATTTCAATTTAATATAATCCCCAGGGAAGGAGACAAAAAAATGGCTTATGAAATTCTAATTTTAAGGCTTGTAACACACTGTTACAGAGAATACCCTCATAATCTTGTATATTGAGTTCAAATTGTTTATGAAGTCACTGCAATGGGTCGTTAGTTTCTGCTTCTCAGATGAAGGAATTTTATTTGTTTGGTTTTTATGTGTTAAGTTACTTTCAGGGCTACGTTAAGCAACCTGTTTCGCTCTGCATTTAAATGGAGTAGGGGATTATATTCACTTTTTGCAATTGGGTTAAGAGAGTAGCCACCATTAACCAAAACTGAAGTCTGCTGCTGCTTTCAGAGTAAAAGGCTAAAAGCACATTTCAAAGGGGCACCAACTGTCCTCATAGTTTTTTCCGATCAGAGAAGACTATGCAATGTATTTCTTCCCTTACCTCTTAAGTTAAGATGTTTGAGAACACAAGATCTTTATCTTACTGGAAAAAATAATTCAAAAAAACTCCCACCATCTTCCTTTTCTTTGTTAGCAGTTTCAGTTGCTTTTCTATTCTAAGTCCTACATCACGTAGGCCTGGAGTTCTTCACCAAAAATATACACAAAAAGACAGTAAAAATACAGTCTTAGTCCCAGCTGCTATATCACATCTGCCCAACTAAACATGTACCCAACTCCGACATCTTGGCCATAAGGAAGTGACTACTTCAAATAATGACACCCCCTCCCAAAAAAAAAAGCTAACCAACCAAAAAAAAAAAAACCACCCAAAGACAAAGATCACTGAACAGTCCTGAAATTTATCTTACAGCTACTGACCAAGCAGCAGTTCGATCTTAACACAAATTAAAATCAGAGGTGTGTATGACCTGGTCAGCTCCCCAGCTCATTTTACACAAAATAATTTGTCTGCTAACAAGCTGGACTGAATTTGGACCACTGATTTTGAAGTGATAGATTCTGGACCCCCATCACTATGTCCCCCAAGGCATTCTGATCTGCCCTACCCTCACTCCTTAAGAATGTCATTATAAACATTTTTAGTAAAAAACATACAAGCTGCAACACTTCTAGAAAACTTCAGATGGACACCAAATAAAAATCAGTGGTTTGTGCTAACAGATCAGAATGCATGTTTTGCCTTTTTTTTTTTTAATGAAGAACTGTTTGTTCATTGTCACTTACAGATTTTGCCTTAAAACAAAAAATAAGAAGCTGTCAGCAATGAAAATATTTTCTGAAGTCACTACTGTCTTAGAAAACACGTCTCTCTAAAGTCAATCTGTAACTCCTCTAGCAGTGAAGCACAGAAAGTTTTCCCTACCACACAAAAGATTATTTTTTTAAACAGGACTGTCACTGGCCACAAGCTCCTACCACATCACAGATCAAATCCTTTCCATTTTCTTACTACTACTCATGCAGTAAACGCAAATCTAATGTGGAAAATGAATGAAAACTGACTTTTAAAGACCTCAGGTAAAAAAACTGCCTTTCTGAAATCCAGGCATTCCAAACAAGGCTGCTGTACCAAACAAGGCAAAAGGTATACCTAAAAGAAGATAAAGACCTGTCTCAACAACAGATACAACCCAATCTGGAAGTCTAATTATAAAATCATACTATAATCTGTTCTCACCTTTGAATATAATACATGTACAAAATTCCAATATAAAATTATTCATTCTATTCCATAAAAAAGAACTTCCATTTGATAGAGAGATATTTATACTTTCTGCAGTAACATTTATCTGGTTTTAAATACTGAGAACATTTCCATCACAATCATATTATAAAAACTCAATGAGCATCAGAAATACAAAAAAATCAACTTAGAAAACAAAGACTCTTAGAAAGACTTGAGTCCCTTAATTATTTTTCAGAACAGGACCTGCACGAGCACAATGATGACATGATCCCACTAATGCTTTCTCGTATCTCCATGGACTGTTAAATGCAAATTACAGTCCATATCCTGTGCTTTTCTAACACGAGTGGTCCTATAAGTTTTAACGAGTCGTCAACTGACAGAACTTTTTTTTAAATTTTTTTACATTTAGTTAAAAAAATAAATTAAATAAATGTTTTAATAAAAATTAATAAAATGTTTAAATTTTTTTGTTTTACATTTCATTAATTCATTATTAGTAACATTAATGATACTGATACATAAAAACATTAGTAAAGCATAGCGGAAACAGTGACAGTAAGTACAAATTCTACAACAACAAACTGAAACTGAAATCCACCAGACTCTCAGGGAACAATTACTAACTCTGTGGGATTCCACAACTCGTTTCTAAAATGGAGTCAGCTCATCTCAGAATGAATTTGTGTGGGGGAAAAAAAAATTATATACATTTTGCCTCTTCTACATTTTTCCTAATGCTTTACCCTATAGCCTGAATTAAACTGGGATCAGTTTATATAATCTTATACTGCAGAATCACATTGCCCTGATGTTACCGTTCCCTTTAGATGCTAACCTAAAGCCAGAAGAAACCCCATTTATCCATTGAAATTTCCAAAGCTTTAAGCTTTGTTCCGCATTACAGAAGATATGTCTCATGTAAATATGTGGACAGAGAATTCCGAAGCCCAAGTCTTCATTTTTAGGAGGCACCTACATGCCATAATCTTTAAGAATATACTTCGCTCAGTGAAGGCACAGGGAAATCCCTGAGCAATTTCCAATACTTTAAAAATAGCCTTTACAGACTGTAACAGTATTTCTCTGGAGCCAGGCTCAGGAGGTAGTTCCTGACAGAGACACCTCTGGACATTACAAAAAGCCCCCAATAATACCAGGGAAACATGGACCCCAACCTCAGCAAGGATTAATGACAAGATTTTCCCAGAAAGCAGGTACCTATGCTGGGTACATAACAACAGATGAAGCGTCTCTAAACCTGCTCACCTTCTTACAGATTTCTCCTACCTTCATTCAGTGTGCCCAAAAGAACATGTGCAACAGCAAGTATGTCTACAGCAGTTATTTTCTTGAAAAGTCCATAGCTTAGAGCAATATTTGTCGTTCCTTTCAGCTCACCTTTATTCAGTATCCTCACCCAGAGCTGCATCTCTTCCTCAGAGTGTTCATAGAATAGAATATTTCGGTTGGAAGGGACCTACAACGATCATCTAGTCCAACTGCCTAAGCACTTCAGGGCTGACCGAAAGTTAAAGCATGTTGTTAAGGGCATTGTCCAAATGCCTCTTAAACACTGACAGGCTTGGGGCATTGACCACCTCTCCAGGAAGCCTGTTCCAGTGTTTGGCCACCCTCTCGGTAAAGAAATGTTTCCTAATGTCCAGTCTGAACCTCCCCTGATGCAGCTTTGAACCATTCCCACACATCCAAGTGCTGGATACCAGAGAGAAGAGATCAGCACCTCCCCTCCTCAGGAAGCTGTAGAGAGCAATGTGGTCGCCCCTTAGCCTCCCTTTCTCCAAACTAGACAAACCCAGCGTCCTTGGCCACACCTCATAGGACATGCCTTCCAGCTCACAATATTCATATTGAAGTAAGGATGAAATTTTCATTACATTTTCATACACATTTATTGTCACTTGAAACAGATGATTGCAAATTGTATATTTTTCTGCTTCTATTTAGATGAAAAGACTATAGTGTCTTGGCATGGCTCTGTTGTCACACAACAGCTCTTAAGAATGCAATACTTCATAATCAGAGTACAATACTTCAATACATACAAAAACTGAAACACAACCAATAAGCATACTCAAACACTGATATTCTCTGTGGTAATACCACTGTGAACTGCTTTTATAGAATCACATTAAATCACACTTTTATAGATCACATTAAATCCCTTTTTAGGTCCTTTGCTGAAGTAAAAGCAACAGCTCTAGTAATAGATCCAGGGCTGCAGCCTTGAAATTAGTAGTTGTCCAACTGGAAGAATTTGAGTTCGGATGTTTTGTACCTTAACATGTGCTTGCACACCCTATATCCTTTGATTCCAAAGAAAACAGTTTTTAATATTGTCAGCCCTTAGTGCCAGTTTCCAACTGTATTCCATGGACTACAAGCAATCAACTCTCCAGTACAGATTGCTTTGCCCTGTACAGCCTTAAAATCCAAAGGGAAGATGAATAGAAGCAAGACTCACAATTTGGAACTACCCCTGCTACCAGAATAATTATTTTAACTACTTTTTCCTAAAACAAAAAGCCTCAACCATTATTATTGCATAGTCACCTAAAATTAGTTTACATATGTGCACAAAAACCTGCCATCTTTTCCAGAAGGACTGCACTAAAATAAGAGAAGCAATATTCCTGGAGTCTAAAGGTGGAAGAATTAGACAAGACCCAACTTATCACTGCACTTGCCTGACTAGTTAATACTGGAGTATTACAATGCCATATGTTATCAGATAAGGAGATTCACAAAAATTAGCTAAAACATTCAAATTTGGTTCTTTGATCAAGAAAACTGCTGAACAGGTGAAAACTTTACATTCTAAAACTATTACCAGAGTTGTTAGTGGGAATCTTAAAAATCAGAATTTAATCCTGTATCGTTTTCAGTAAATGGAGCTTTTGAAAACCAGTGTTCCATAAACTGCCTGAGATTTTAGACCTTTTTTTACTAAGTTGGCACTATATTTTGGACATGCTTGATTTTCTTAAAACTAAAACTTAGAACTTTGTGCAAATATAACAGAAGACATACATACTTTATATTGACTGAAATTAGCAACTTAAACTAAAGCCATTTCCAGATTCTTCTCTGAAAGACATACAAAAACTGAATTGTGATCACTTTAATGACAAATAGCAAAAACTACTTTTCTTATATAGGCCTTATACAGGCATGAGAAATACTTTTCTTTTTGAGGATCCAAAACACCTTTATAGGTATTATGTCCATTCCTATAGCTCTGTTTCAAAGGCTTGAAAAGTTTACTAGACAGTATCTGTAACAATGTGATCAATAGGAAATATTAGCCTCATGTATGCAAACAAACTAAGGCAGACAGATGCCACATCCAGCTGCTGAAAAACTGCAGAAGAGTTATATAAAAATACCATCCCTAAAAACCTCTTTAGGAATATCCATCACCACTTAACAAACAAGGACACGTAAAGCTATAAATTTAATTCACTTTCTTTTAATTCAAAAAGTCCTCGGTGATTGCTTCAAAAGAAATTTATGGGTATGTAATTCTGCTTCTCCAACTATACCCTATAATGGAATTTACATTTTTCAGCCTTGGTTTCATTGAAAGAGTGGACAGAACCCCCAGAACTCATTTCAGTCACTCCAAAAAGAAATCTGTCAACTGAACAATGTAAAGGAAAAAAGCCTGCTATGTCAGAGAAGCAAAATTCATCACATTGGTCAATCCCAAACTCTTCAGGAAGAAAGAATATGAATCCTACTTTACATTAAGACAGTCTAGATACTATGTTATTCTACATTAAGAAAATTCAAAATCACTTAATTTCTTTCTGTAAAAATAGCACCACTTCTGGAGACTCAGGTCTGGAGAGCAGGTATCATTGCTTAAGGGACACAAACGGATAAAGGAAGATTAAGGTTGCAATAAACGTTATCAGAAAAACTAAATCCAATTTTAAAATTTAAGGTATTAATTTTTACTAACACAAGCAAGGGCTATTTCACATAAAGCTTAAGTCTTTCGAAGCATGAGATAACCAAAACGGAAAAACACCACCCCCCCCCCTTGAATTTCTGATGCATTCTTATGTTTACAAATATCAAAGTAACAAAGTAGCGAAATGTAACAATGTTGAAATACAATGTTTGAAAGTCACCTTGCAACACTTTTTAGATAATCTACCACTTACAAAAGTAGATTTAGTCTGCATGACTCAAAATTTACAGTCTGCAACCTGAAACCTCTAGTGTGCTAAGGAAAAAGCCCTACACAAAAGAAAAAAGATAGCTGAAAAAGTATCAAGACTGGTTTAACAAGAGTTTTTTCCTTCATTATTATGATCAAGTTAGTTTTACATAAGCAAAAAGAACTTTCTTGTAAGGGCATTTAAGCATCAAAAACTGCACAAATGGACAACAGCAGATTACAAAACACAAAAGCATATCAGACCATTGCAGACCGAAACAACCACCTTGTGAGCCTGAATGGACTCAGATGAACATGGGCAAGAAGGTATTGTGCACTTTACATTTAAAGATTCACAAAAAGCTTGTTTCCATCATACCACAAACTTTTTTCCATTTGGTGTTGCAAGCTTTCCTGGAAGTTGGTTTTCAGTACGCCAGGAGGAATCAAGCCAACTGCTCAGATACACACCATACTTAGATGTCTTAGCAGTTCTGTAAACATTTGGAGAATGCCAGTTATTGCCCTTAAGACTGCGATCCAATTGTTCCTCTGGACCAGAAATATGCATTATAGCATAATAGTATTTTGGCACCTACAAATCTATGTAGCTATCATCATCCTGAACGTCAGCCTGACACCACATAAACAGCTAACATTGTCTAGACAACATATATTCTTCACCAAGCTCTGGCAGTAGTTGTGTCACTTGGAAAGAAACACGAAGGAGCTGGTCTAACAGTCCATGGTATTCAAAGACATACAGAAAACAATCAAAGAGCACGTAATTAAATGCAAAAGTACTTAAACTGCATTGAGAGTTCTAGTGAGGCACTGACTGATCAATATGTCCCAAAATCCTTGTGGAGGTTTACATATGAACATCACAGATGTAAATGTGTCACCAGGTATACTCAGTTTTTAATGATTTCTATCTCTAGGTAGAACTAAACTGGAAGGAAGCCTTAAACTTCATTATAGCAATGGTCTGAATAAAGATTTGCATAAAAATATGTCCAAAGGTGACAAACTCTATTTTAATGTCCACTGTCTCAATCTGGCGTGTACAAAATCCACCTGCCTCCTCAGATGAGCTACAGTAAAATACCATCTCAGCTTTAAGGTAGAAGGAATCAGCATGTGGAGGCTGTGATGTCCCAGACTAACAGCAGAAGGCATTATTGGTGAAGCTATTCATGACATGTTGAAGCACACAGCACATAAGCTACTCTCCTAGTCTCCTGTATTTAATCGTCTTCCTCTCAAAACAGCACAAAATAAATTTGCACCAGATTCTCAAGAATCTCTTTAAGACGTTCTGAAAAAGGCTCTGAGATTATCTACTATTCATTGAGCATCCAGGCATCACCTGTTTGAACACTGCTGTGATTTTTTTCTTTCAAATCCTACCAGCATGGAGTTCACTACTGCACTTGTTAACAGACATTGTCTACCCTGCAAACTCTGTTTGAAAATGGTCAGCAGTCTGCTTCCTCTATTAGTGACTGAGAAACTGACATCCCCGAAGAAAAAACAATGAAGTACTAGAACACTAGGACCAACAGTTACTTAGACCATGTATTCAAGCCATAGACATGGAGGCACTCAGAACAACGTCATAAGTTTAAGAAATGTATGCAGAAGAGGAAAATCTGAAGAGCAGGAGAAAGCAAAACAGACAGAAAATGCTGAGGACAAAAACAATTAAGCGCATCTACAGAAACAGGTGTTCAAGCACTGTGACAAAAACTACCCAAAGCTCCACTAAAGTGCTGCAATAAGATGGCAAGAAATGCATTCACAATGGGTGGTTGATAGCCAAAAAGAATTGCTAAGATAGGAAAGGAAAATTGCTTCTAAAATAAAATATAGTCTCCTGAGAAGAACCAAAGCCGCAGAGAGAGTTCATACTCTCATACTCTGGGAGTATCCCAGAGAAAACGGTTAAGCTCAGGTCCTGAGGTATCAAAAGGATATAGCCAACCCTATTAAATATGTGAGAAGCCTCAAAACCTAAAATGTTTAAAGACCACATTTATAGAAAATGTTTTAGATGTCTGAAGATTCAGATGGATCTTCAGAAATACTTCTACACCCAACTCCATTTATAGTAACAAATACTAGGCACACAGGCATCTCTGAAAAGTAAGACCAGGTATTTCGCCACAACTTAAGATTCTGGACAATGTTTGAAAATTTGGCCATGCACAGTTTGCCCTCAGAGGCGGAGGAGCAGAGAAGTCATAGCCAAGATTTTCAAGCCTCTGGTCTAGAGAACTACTCACAAGGTTCTCCTTCCTGTTGACAAGGATATCAATTTTCTGGTGCAGGGAAGGAAGGCTCCTGTTGTTCCTCTAAACTACTTTTAAAATCCCCTTTTGTAGCAATCCTTAAGTCACATCACTAAGAACAACCACCACAGCACACGGATATCAATACTGGTGGGCCGTAGCTGTGGCACCGGTACGGCCTGGACTTGGGGGCAGCACCGGAGGAGGAGTCAGGCAGATGAAGGCAGGCCTCGCAGAGACAATCACCTGCAGCAACGGCTGGAGCCAGGCTCTACCGTCGCCGGTACCAGGCCAGCGCCACGCCCCGCAACCCCGGTGAGGGACGGGCGGTGATCCAGCTGGAAACAGCGCCTGCCTCCCCCTGCTAGGCTTATTCGGCGCGGGTGGGCAGCCTCTA